>NW_022436991.1:5032989-5213937 GCF_009761245.1 Sapajus apella | reverse complement strand
ACCCAGGCTGGAGTGCAGTGGCACGATCTCAGCTTACTGCAACCTCCGTCTCCCAGGTTCAAGCGATTCTCCCACCTCGGCCTCCAGAGTAGCTGGGATTACAGGTGTGCAAACACCATGCCCGGCTAATTTTTGTACTTTTAGTAGAGATGGGGTTTCACCATGTTGGCCAGGGTGGTCTCGAACTCCGGACCTCAGGTGATCCGCCTGCTTCCGCCTCCCAAAGTGCTGGGATTACAGGCATCAGTGAGTGTACAGGCTGAGTACAGACTTACAGACGTGGTGATGTCTGGCCCAAGAGCCGGCTCTTAACTGGGGCAACGTTACCCACTTGGACATCTTCCTCTATCTGGAGACATTTTTACTGTCACACTTGGGGAAGGGGAATGCTACCAGCAACTAGTGGGTCAAGTCCAGAGACGTCACTTAAATATTAATATCCTGTAATGCACAGAACAACCCAGCATGATCTGGCCCCAAATGTCAACAAGTTCAAATCCAGACCACTGTAAGGCCTCTGGCTTTCGCTCTGAATGAGCTGAGATTGTCTGGCCAATGAATGAACCCCCTCGTGCCTGCACTGATCATCACACAGACTGTAAGTCCGGAGGTGTCTCGTCTTCCTCCAAGCCGTTCCTCACATTCACAGAGTTAGGAAGAAAGAAAAGACACCTTTTTTATTTCTTCCCCCTGTGCCAAAATCACAGGGTGGAACTCCTGATTTTGAAATGTCCTATTTTATGTGGGACCTAAAAGGATGCCAACCGTCTTCTGGCCTAGTGACAACAGAAGTCGCTTCTTGGAAAGCTGCGGTAACACGGAGGTGGGTAGGGAGAAGCCCAAAGGAAGAAAACAAAATAAACCTAAACCAAACCATGTTTAGCAAGGCCTGGGGGTGCTGGGGTCCCCAAAGGAGGCAGCCTCCGCGTTTGTCTTTCCATGTGAAGGCTGCAGAGAGGGGGCTGGGGCTTCCAGGGTGATTTCTTCAGCGCTTTCCACCTCTAATCTGCAAACCCTAGCCCCGCTCCTTCCAGAAACCCACAGCTTTGCCGATGTTTTGTGTGGGTGATTAAAGCAGAGGACCCGATTCCCCATTGCTGCCTCTCTGTTTGTGAATAATCAAAGGCTAATTAGCCAAGGCCCCATGGGACAAGAAATTAGACGTGCAAGACACCAAAGAGGCTCTGAGAATACAACTGCAAGGGGGATCTGACATGAACGCCAGCAGGGGTTTCTGGGTTGAGATGGGCAGGCGTGCGGAGCCCGGGGCCAAGTGGGGACGGATTTCTCCAGGGCTAGACTGACCCTCGGCTTACACCAAAGGCAGAGAAGGACAGGCCGCCAAGAATCTGGCCTTTCTCCATCAGCTCAGGGATCAGTCAAATCAAAGCATTAAGAATCCAGGGTGAGCTTCGGGATTAGTGAGGGCAAAGGGGACGTTCTCCAGGCTGACACAAACCACTGCGGTTCAAATCCCAGCTCCTCCATTTCCTGGCTGTGTTAGAGTCTAAAGCCTTTGGTCTCATCCGTAAAATGGAATCGAATACAAACAATCAGGAATGACCTTCAAAGTTTCTTTTGGAAGAAGTGTGGAAATGAATGGAGAGGAGGAAGCACTACTCCTGAGTGACTCTTGTGGGCTAGACATTGTGCCCGATGCTTTAGATTTCTGTTTATTGAATTCTTGTAACAACTCAATGTGGTATTGGATATTCCATTTTAATATGAAAATGCCGAGGTCTAGAAGGATAAAGCACTTGCCTGACTCAGGGAAAGGAATCCCCTTTCAATCTGCCTCCAAAACCATGTTTTACTAGTAACGCCACCTTACACAAAGCACTTTTAACTTCTCATGTATACTGCCATGCCAGGTCCGCATAACATATGCCGGGCTGGTGGCCAGGCGCGGTGGCTCACGCCTGTAATTCCAGCATTTTGGGAGATGGAGGCGGGCGGATCCTGAGGTCAAGAGATCAAGACTGTTCTGGCCAACATGGTGAAACCACGTCTCTACTAAAATATAAAAACTTAGCCGGGCATGGTGGCATGCACCTATAGTCCCAGCTAGTCCAGAGGCTGAGGCAGGAGAATCACTTGAACCTGGGAGGAGGAGGTTGTAGTGAGCTGAGATAGGGCAAGACTCCATCTTAAAAAAAAGAAAAAAAGAAAAGAAAAGAAAAGCCAGGCCAGGTGCAGTGGTTCACACCTATAATCAACACTTTAGGAAGCCAAAGCAGGAGGATTACTTGAGGCCAGGAGTTTCAGAACAGCCTGGGCAACGAAGTGAGAACCCCATCTCTACAAAAAGAAAAAAAAATTAGCTGGGTGTGGTGGTGCACGCCTATAATCCCAGCACTCTAGGAAGCCAAGGCAAGAGGATCAGTTGAGGCCAGGAGTTCAAGACCAGCCTGGAGAACAAAGTGAGGACCCCATCTCTACAAAAAATGAAAAAAAAAAACAAAAAAAACTTAGCTGGGTGTGGGGGTGCACGCCAGTAGTCCCCACTACTTGGGAGGCTGAGCTGGGAGGATCACTTGAGCCCAGGAGGTCGAGGCTGCAGTGAGCCACGATCACACCACTGCGCTCTCACCTAGGTGACAGAGTGAGACCTTGTCTCTGTAAAATAAGACAAAAAAACACCCACAACAAATATTTTTCCCAGGGAGCCAGTGTTAAGAGCTATCACGGCTCCATTTTGCAGATGAGGAAACCAGAGCACAAACTAAGTTCCCACTTGCCAAAATTTTTGTCTCCAAGGGAACACCACATCCTCCTATAAAACAAGTCCAAACAAGCGTAAAATCGGTTCAGTCAGGTGACAGCCAGGAGGAGAGGGATGTTGTCACATCCGGGGTTGGGGAGGGAGTGGGCTGGCGGTATACTGTGTCCAGTTTCAGGACCAAGGAACCCTGGCCCATAACTAATGCTCCCTGCACAGCCACCCCATGCCACACACTGAGCCCAGGAGACCTCATCTCACCTTCACAGAACGCCTGGTGGTGTGAGCCCTCATTGCGCCCATTTTACAGATGGGGAAGCTGAGGCTCAAGGAGCTAAAGTCACTTAAGCTATGCTGCTATCAAGTGGAGGACTGCAGTGTTCAATCGGGTTGCTTGTCACATTTCCTGCTACTCCTACGTCCCTCAAAGTCTCTGTGAAGCATAGGGACGGAAGCTGGGAGTCCTGAAAAACTGGTCTATCTGCTGTTGTGGGAGGTTGCCTTGGGACAATCGGCTCTCCCCTCTCTGGCTTCAGTCTTCACCTTTCAGGGAAAGGACTCCACTGAAGGTCCTTCAGCTCTGACCTCCTGTGCTGTTGTTCCTCATAGATCGTCAACTGGTGCTTCCCAATGCAAATGCGATCACCTGTCTCAGGGCCTTTGCACTTGCTGTTCTCCATGCCTCTCGATATCCTCATGGTTCACTCCTCAGGCAACTTGTCGGAGGACATGCCCTAGGAGAGCCACCACTCCCTGCCCCATTGGCATTCGCCATCCCTCTAATTATGTTGCTCCTCAGGCCACGTATCACTTTCCGGGATACTACAGATTATAATCTACAATATCTATTTTTTTTTTTTTTTTGAAATGGAGTCTCATTCTGTCACCCAGGCTGGAGTGCAGTGGTATGATCTCAGCTCACCGCAACTCTGCCTCCCAGCCTCCTGCGTAGCTGGCATTACAGGTGTGGCTAATTTCTGTACTTTGAGACAGGGTTTCGCCATGTTAGTCAGGCTGGTCTCGAACTCCTGACCTCATGATCTGCCTGCCCTGGCCTCCCAAAGTGCTGGGATTACAGGCAGGAGCCACCACACCTGGCCAATATATATAATTATATATATTTGCTTACTGTCTGAATCCTCCAACCAGAATGCAAGACACTTTGTTATGTCCGTTCAGCATCCACAAACCCTGCTATATGACAGGTATCAGGTAAACACTTGCGAAATGAATTCCTGGATACATTAAATCCGTTTCTGTGCACCTACTGCACTTAAGGCAGAGGGGAAATGCATGTGGTTAAACACCTCCCACTCCCACGACCACAGCATCCAGCTCCATGCCTCTATCAACCTGGCCGCCATGTTTAATCAGCAAACCTGAATTGGGGGAACTAACACACAGAACGAGGAGGAGGTGGCCATAAGCCCCAGCAGGCTTCAGAACCAGATGAGAGATTCCACTTGCACAAAATACCATTCAGCCCTCTCCATCCCGTTAGCCCGCTCTTCCTCAAGGAACCTGCAGAACAAACCGTTGTCAAACACCATTGAGTTTAATTACTCAGATGATTTTAATAGTGCAGCCAACTTTAATTACAGGTGCTGCCGCTGCATGGGGTAAAGACACCCTCTGAATTTCTAGTGTCCTTTCCACTTCACTTCTCTAGCTGAGGTCGCCGTATGTGGGAGCTGACTTCGCCTTGACTGCCATAGAGACTGACCAGCAAGGTTTAGGAGAAGAGAGAATTTTTTCTCCCTTGCCCAACTGCATGGGGACCACACATGCTAGATTTCCTCAACTGCTAGAAGACAGCTCTTTTTTCTTTTGAGATAGAGTCTCACTCTGTTGTCAGGCTGGAGAGCAGTGGCAAGATCTCGGCTCACTGCAACCTCCGCCTCCTGGGTTCAAGTGATTCTCCTGCCTCAGCCTCCCGAGTAGCTGGGATTACAGGCATCCGTCACCAGGCCTGGCTAATTTTTGTATTTATTTTTTTATTTTTTAGTAGAGACGGGGTTTCGCCATGTTGGCCAGGCTGGTCTCGAACTACTGACCTCAGTTAATCCGCCCGCCTTGGCCTCCCAAAGTGCTGGGATTACAGACGTGAGCCACCATGCCCAGATGAAGATAGCTCTTAGATAACGAAGGCCCAGGATGGTCTGAAGAAGGAGACTCGTTCTGGTTCTTTGAGAAAGTTTCAGGAAGATGAGGGACACAGGAAGGATTCTGCTTTTTCTCCTATCCTGGTGGACACTGACGACCCAGGATAAACCACGATGCTGCTTTATTAATGACCCCGTTTCAAAGCACCGACCCAGGCAGCAGGAATGGAATCCGGCCGCCTAGGCTTTCTGTTAATGAGATAAGAATTGAAGTTCAAAAATAAACTGTGGGAAGCCTGGTAGGGAAATACCAGATGACAAGAGGATAATCTGGTGACCAAAAGCATAAAAGGTGGCGGGGGTGGGAACCCACATCTAAATCAATAACCAGGTCAGGCGGAATTTGGGGGTCAAAAGAGTGGCTTAGTTGTTAAGAACATGGTGAAAACTGACCTCGGATGGCTCCTTAAGAATCTTAGCTTTGTGGAGATATTTCCGTGCCCCTAACAAAACGCTATCTTTTAGGAAGTGTCCACAGACTCCATTTCTAGGCATTTAACCTTCACATTTACTCGCACTGAAGCAAAATGATATGCGTGTAGGGAGGATTGTTATGGGGTTTTTAATCGCCAAAGACTGGAAACCACCTCAGCCTCAGCAGTCGTGGTATGGTTAAATAAACTATGCTATGTAATTGCAAATGAAAAAAAACGTAGCTATTTTTTTCTTCTTTTTGAGATGGAGTCTCTGTGATTCTCCTGCCTTAGCCTCCTGAGTGACTGGGATTACGGGCACGCACCGTCACCGCACGTGGCTATTTTTTGTGTTTTTAGTAGTGATGGGGTTTTATCACCACACTGGCCACACTGGTCTGGAACTCCTGGGCTCAGGTGATCTGCCCACCTTAGCCTCCCAAAGTGCTGGGATTACAGATGTGAGCCACTGCACCTGGCCTAACTCAGCTATTAAAAAGAATGGGGGTCCTTACCTATGTACTGAACCAGAACAGTCGATGAGATAGGTAAGTGACATAAACAAGACACAAAATAACAGGTACAGTTTGCTGCTATGAGTTCAGAGGAATGGCTCAAGGCACAGTTTAGGGCAATCTGTAAGACTGAATTCAGATCCTTTCTCATTAGCTGTGCAGCTTTGGGTAAGCTACTTTACCTCTCTGGGCCTCCATTCCTTCATCTCTGAATTAGAGCTTTAGTAGGAATTAGTTCGTATATCTGAAGCACACATTCTCAATGAGGATGATATCCTCCCCACCAAGTGAGCAAAATGTGGTTGAGTATGTGTGTGTGAAAAAAATAAACAATCTTAGGCTGGGCGCAGTGGCTCACGCCTATAATCCCAGCACTTTGGGAGACTGAAGTGGGTGGACCAGTTGAGGTCAGGAGTTCAAGACCAACCTGGCCAACATGGTGAAACACTATCTCTACTAAAAATATAAAACAAGCCAGGCATGGTGGCAGGCACCTATAATCCCTGGGCAACAGAACAAAACTCTGTCTCAACAATCATCATCATCATCATCTTGGATATTGCAACGGTTACTGGCACCCCCAAAGCTCAACCCTACCTGATAAAATCTTATCCCACAATATTTAATCTCTCTCACTAGGGAGAATTTAAATTAAATTAAATTTTTCTGCTGGGGAGGGTGATAATGAGAGAAAGCTTCAGTAATATTGAGCTGAAGTACTCAGAACAGCGTGAAGCCGATGGGGATGACATTTACCTTGCAATGTCGCTGCCAAGCTTAAATACAATGATAGATGCAAAGGTCACAATGCTAGATGCAAAGGTCACAATGCGAAGGCGTTTCATCAGACCCCACCACAACAACAGGTGGCGTATGCTAATAATCAGCTCTCACTTCTCAGATGAGGAGTCGGAGGTCTACAGAAGGGGAAAGACCAGGCCAGAGGTCAGCACCTAAGCTGGAATTTTCCCATGATCTCTCTCTCTCAGACTAAGAGCTTCCTCTTTATGTTCCAATGGTGCTTGGAAACCACATGGTCTGCTTGTTCTGGTACCTTCCCTAAAATACATGTCAGGGCTGGGCACAGTGGCTCACACCTGTAATCTCAGCACTTTGGGAGGCCAAGGTAGGCGGATCACTTGAGGTCAGAAGTTCAAGACCCGCCTAGTCAATGTGGTGAAGCTCCATCTCTACTAAAAATACAAACATCAGCCAGGCGTGGTGGCATGTGCCTGTCATTCTAGCTACTCAGGAGGCTAAGGTGGAAGAAGAGCTTGAACATGTGAGGGGGATGTTGCAGTGAGCCAAGATCACACCACTGCACTTCAGGCTGGGCAAGAGAGTGAGATTCCATTTCAAAAAATAATCATAATAAAATAAAACACATGTCAAGGTCAACCCAGGCCCAGGTACCACGATGTGTCCTCACTCTGCTGAGCATCAGCGTAAGACACTGCGTCTAGACCAGGGGACACTATCGTAGTGGACAGCCACAAGCACCTCATCCTATCTGCTGCTGGTAACCTGCAAAGCCTCCTGGTCCTCCCTCCTCCTCCTCTTGTGAGGCCCTCTGGATAAATTTCCATCTGAACTGAGCACTGAGAACAGATCCACCTGCCATGAGTAATGGCCCGTCAGTCATTTGGACACAGGGCAGTGGGAGACAGATGTGTTTTCCTTGATGGCAGCCAGAACGCTCTTTGTCAAATCTCCAGTTCCCCACCACGGTGCAGGTGTTAAGACCTATTCCAGCTCCCAGGTGTGATGGTCCTATGGTTGTTTCCTTCCTTTGTCTCGGTTTTAATTTCGGTCTTACTTTGTTTTGTACACCCTCACAGACTGCCATAAACCCTTCCTGAAACAGGGATGGTGTAAAGAGATGAATCGACAAACACACAGAACTTCAAAAGGTTCCAGAAAAAAACCACCACTGGCGCAAGAACTGGTTACCCAATCCTCCAAGGCTTTTCAGGAAGGCTGGGGAAGGAGGGGTTGGCCTTGGGTCTAGATGGGTGAGGGCGAGAGAAAAGAGGGAAAGAGAGCACAACATGTGACCATGACCTTGACGTAAGGTGATCAGCTGGGGTGGGGGTGGCATGATGGGTAGGGAAAGGGGGTACATGGGATAGGAAAGGGGAGGACTAGAAGTTTAGTCATGGTGGCCTCAGAAGACAGACCACCCACTGATTCTTTGGTTTACTCACTTATTCATTCATTCAAGAACTACCACGGGCAAAGCACTGGGCTTCCTGCATGAGTACGATGGTGAAAAAAAGAATGACATGGTCCCCTTGGCCGGGCATGGTGGCTCACACTTGTAATCCCAGCACTTTGGGAGGCTGAGGAGGATGGATCGCCAGAGGTCGGGGGTCTGAGACCAGCCTGACTAACATGGAGACACCCTCATCTCTGCCAAAATTACAAAATTAGCCAGGTGTGGTGATGCATGCCTGTAATCCCAGCTACTCGGGAGGCTGAGGCAGGAGAATCCCTTGAACCCGGGAGGCGGAGGTTGCAGTGAGCCAAGACAGTGCCATTGCACTCCAGCCTGGGCGACAAGAGTGAAGCTCTGTCTCAAAAATAATGACATGGTCCCTGCCCTCATGGAAATCATATTTAGTTTAAGGGTTGGCAAACTACAGCTGTAAGACCAAATCTGGCCTGCAATCCTCTCTTGCGAACCAACGTTTCATTGGAACACGGCCACTCTTGTTCATTTACATCTTATCTACACCTCCTGTGCAGACACTCCAGCAGAACTGCTTCGTGGTGACAGAGCCCACGTGGCCGGCAAAGGCTCAGGTATTTACTAATCTATCTGGTCCTCCACAGACGGTTCGCACATGCCTGTTTTAGCTGCTATTACTGTTGCTGTTGCATTTTATTTGTGGGCATATAAAAATGTTTCCAATAAACAAAGAGACATGTTGTTGCCCCCGTGAGTCCCCAGTTTTCTCTGCCATAAAACTGCACTGATAAGAGGGCCATTGTGAGGCTTCTAGGAGAAGCTCTAAGAAACAAGCCCAGAACAGAGACGCCTGCAATCCTTTTACATTTTCATTATTATTGATATTACAATGGCTAGGAGTAAGAAGAATCACATTTCACTCCACATGTCTGCCTTTAAATTCCATTTGACCCAGCAATCCCATTACTGGGCATATACCCAAAGAACCATAAATCGTTCTACTATAAAGACACATGCACATGTATGTTCACTGCAGCCCTGTGTACAACAGCAAAGACCTGGAAGCAACCCAAATGCCCATCGATGATAGACTGGACAAAGAAAACGTGGTGCATATACACCATGGAATACTACGCAGCCATAAAAAATGATGAGTTCGTGTCCTTTGTAGGACTTGGATGAATCTGGAAAACATCATTCTCAGCAAACTGACACAAGAACAGAAAGCCAAACACCGCATGTTCTCACTCATAGGTGGGTTGTTGAACAACGAGAACACGTGGACTCAGGGAGAGGAGCATCACACACTGGAGGCAGTTGGGAGGGGGTAGGGGAGAGACAGCGGGGGGTGGGGAAGGAGAGGGGGGTGGGGAGGGATAACATGGGGAGAAATGCCAGATACAGTATCCACCTAAAGTAAAATAAATAATTTTTTTTGAAAAACACGCACACATTCAGACTTTTCACTCGGATTCTAGGAACAGGTATGATTAGTTGATCCTTGGGACCTCGATCTAAATAATCCAGGCATTTTACCATATTCTCTTGATTTTTCAGATGAATTTTTTTTTTTTTTTTTTTTATTATAAAAGACTAGTCAAGTGCAGTAGTGAGAAGGGGGGAAAGAGTAGAACAAGGAGCTCGATCTGTAACTGACTCAACAATCAACTGAGATGACTCACTACCTTCGGACCAGCCTATTTTTCAGATGAAGATTTTTTCCCATCATTTTGACATTTCTGAAACTTGAATTTACAATCATTGTATACATACGATTTATTAATTTGTATCTGTTAAGAGCAAATGATGTGGCAGGCACTCAAGATACATGAACAAAATACATATGTGAGCAATGCTTGTGTGTGTGTGTGTGTATGTGTGTGTGTGTATGCAGGCGTGTGCAGATATATATGACAGTTCATCAGGCATCAATTTATGATTACACTGGAACAGGGAAGACAGGCAGTAAAGTCTGTCAATGGGTAATAACCTTCAAACAAAGTAGATCAGAGGAACAGAGGGTAACAGCAGTTTGCAGTTTTCAGAGCAATAGCTCGGACTGCATTCCTCCCAAAATGACCTTTGGTCAAAGACCTGAGGCAGGTGGGGAGCAGATGTTCTGGAATTTTGGCTTCAGGCACAAGTAAGGGCGGGTGCAAAGCTGACTATCTCTGTTAGTGTGTCTTTTTCTTCCCCCTTCTTCCTCCCCAACGCTGCTGCCAACACAGTGCTATCCTCCAATCTCAGAAACGCTATATTTGGATGGTGTAAGCATGGTGCGAAAAAACGGTGCAGGGATTTGGACCGAGCCGGGGAGGGTGGTGAAGTGATTGTCACATGTTGTATTTCAGCTGGTACCTCAAGTTCGGCGCCTTTGAAATAGCTGACGTGTTTTCTTGGTCCTAAACCTGCTGTAAGCCTACGTCCAAAAGCATTGTGTCAACAACCTGGTAAATCCACAGTTAAGACGTTTTTTTATTTTTTTCCACAAAAAGTCATGGGAACCAAACAGGTCACCACCAAAGTTGCTGGACCAGCTAAACCACTATCAGTGACTTCTTTGCCCATGGTGAGTCAGGCTGCCTGGGAAGGTCATGTATTTCCCCCAAATACTCTCAAAGCATTCAAGATACACACATCTATTCGTTTGTATCTCCCCCAGCTTGGCACAGATGAGGCCTTGGGTTTGGATAGTAAAATTTACACACTTCCCTATGACATTTCCATGCTACGTTTCTTGGCAAACTCACCAAGATTGCAGCTACAGGCCCAGAAAAGAAAGGGGGACAGCTTATCGATGCCACGGAAGTGCTCTGGAAGTCCAGGCACATTTACAGTGCCACCCACTGCCATGGGGTGCCCACTGCAGGCCGGAGGGCATATTTAATTTCGCTAACTCCCGATGACGACCCTGCATCACCTCCCCATTGTACAAAGGAGGGGACAGGGCTCAGGAAGGGGCTGACTGCAAAGCCGTCCCAGTTCCCTAAGTCAGTATGCCCCCTTGTCTTAACCACCCAGGACGGGGGGGAAGTCTTTCTCCAACTTACATTCCAGTTCATGTGTCCAATATCAGTAACTAATCTCACTGCCTTCCCTATCTAGTTTCCAAAACAAAATGTCCTCTGGATAAGAGTGAACAGCAGAATGGAGAAAGAGAGAGAGAGAGAGAGAGAGAGAGAGAGAGAGAGAGAGAGAGAGAGAGTCTCTCTCTGTGTGTGTGTGTGTGTGTGTGTGTAGCTTTAGTTTTCTCAACTTTACATATACTACAGAATACCTTCTTTCTTAACAGCACTGAACAGACAAAGTGTTGCTCAACTAACCATTTGTAACTCTAAGGGCCCGGCAAACCCCAGACTCTGACTTCCGGAGAACTTTATTCCCAGATGAAAACAGCCCACACATGTTAGAAACAGTCAGCCCTGTGTTCCGATTCCCCTTCCCCCAACGTGGCCGCCGTGGGGAGTCCCTGTGGGGGTGTTCACTCTTTTCTTCTAACCTGTGTCTGACTCATCCTTTCACTCCTCTGGCTAAAGCCAGGAAGGGGGAAGGGACAGTACCCTCTGAGAACCTGCTGAGATCTGCTGTGATGTCCCTTCCCTGACCCACGAAGGAGGAGGTATCCCTGAAAAGGAGAAAGGACTGAAAAGCCAACCCAGAGAGCCTCTGGGTGACAAAGGACTGCGGAAGCTCTTTACCTTCTCTTTGTACGTGTAAATTTCAGGGTAACTTATCAAGTGCATTCTTCTCTTAGAAGTCACATTCTGTGTGTATTCAGATTGGGGGAATGCAAATATAAAGCGGTTGGGGGAGGGAAAAAGAACTAGAGAATAGGAGCAAGAACATTGGAGAGAGAAAGAACAAGAGACCAGGGAATATATGACAGGAAAAAAATTCATGCCATACACAATTTTCACCCCATATACTGAATTTCAAGCCTTCAACTCGGCCAGGCGCAGTGGTTCACGTGGTGGCTTCTTTCTTAACAGCATTAAACAGACGAAACGTAGCTCAACTAAGCATTTTCTAAGGACTCAGCAAACCCCAGACTATGACTTCCAGAGAACTTTATTTCCAGATGAAAATAGTGCACACATGTTAGAAACAGCCCTATTTGGGAGGCTGAGGTGGTTTGGGAGGCCGAGGCGGGGGACGCATGTGTGTAATAGTCCCAGCTAACACATGGGAGGCTGAGGCAGGAGAATCGCTTGAACCCAGGAAGCGAGGCTGCAGTGATGCCGTGAGCTGAGGTCATACCACTGCACTCCAGACTGGGCGACAGAGTTGAGACTGTCTCAAAAAAAAACAAAACAAAGCAAAACAAAAAACCCTAAAAGTCTTAGTAAGATGCAATTCCTCTATACGCGTGTTTCACTTTATGCAATAGACAGACTTCTGAAAAATTGGATATTTTTTTTTTTTTTTTTTTTGGGACGGAGTTTCGCCCTTGTTACCCAGGCTGGAGTGCAATGGCGCGATCTCGGCTCACCGCAACCTCCGCCTCCTGGGTTCAGGCAATTCTCCTGTCTCAGCCTCCTGAGTAGCTGGGATTACAGGCATGCGCTACCATGCCCAGCTAATTTTTTGTATTTTTAGTAGCGACGGGGTTTCACCGTGTTGACCAGGATGGTCTCGATCTCTTGACCTCATGATCCACCCGCCTCGGCCTCCCAAAGTGCTGGGATTACAGGCTTGAGCCACCGCGCCCGGCCTGGATATGATTTTTTAAAATCTTTTTTATATACATGAAAAGTCACAACTCAAAGGTACCCCATTCATGAGGACATGAATCCTTTGGTTAAGATTAAACACCGTTTCCGAATCCCTAGAAATATATCCCCTTGGTAATTGGGGGTTTCCAAGTCTTGAATGTCCTTACATTCATGAAGTCAAAAGGGTAGTAAAGGCATCTCTTCCAGCCCCTGCACTAGGCAGAGGAAGAATCGGAGGCCCAGAGAGGCAGAGTGATTGGCCCACGGTCCCAGAGCTGGAGTCAGTCAAAGCTGAACCCTGAACCTGGAAGTGTAGTCTCTGCAGAGGTGCACGTACTGGTGGTCACTCGCTTGGGCTACCTGAAATAACTGGACCCGAGAATCTGATAGTTATATGAGCCTGCAGTTTTAATGCCCTATTTTCTGGAAGTCAAAACTGTATCACTGAAGTGTTTCTCTTTTTCATTACAGGAGTCATCTCTATTTTATTTGTATTTTGCAGCAAAATGATTTAAATCAAATGTGCTTGGGTGCGGAGGAAATCTGACCTGAAAGAGAGTTTTTGTGGCAGAAAGAGAGCCAGCAGATACTTATTTCCTGCCTCACAGAGGCCAGTAACATCCTGGTACAAGGGGATTCATCAATACATCTTTCATAAGAACTTCTCCGCACAGTGAGGTGGAAAATCCTTCCAATGACTCTGGCCCATTTGTGACTTTGCCCTGAATAAAAGAAGGGATTGATAGGGGCTTGGAATGCTTCCATACCCAGGGGCCTTCCTGTGCCCCAGGAGGCAGAGTCTATAAATGGAATTCTATTGGGCAGGAGAGAGAACCCAGCAGGGGTAAGCAAGGTCTCTAAGGAGCGGGCAGTAAAGGGTTAAAGGTGCCCCGCCTTCCTCTGCTGGGGTCTGCAGAGAGACTGATGCCTGGAAGTCTCTAAAATAAAGAAGCTCAAAAACAGTCACAGAGACTTGCCATTGAGTATTCTAGGGACTGCAGATCCTCTTCCCTCTCTATGATCTGCAATGTATGTTGGCGGCGGCGGGATATACCCTCAGTGCATCCATCAGTCAATTAGCTGGCATTTCTTAAGATCTACAGCAAGCCAGGCAGACTGAGACAGCTTGAGGGCTTCATAACATGGCAAAGGGGCATGCAGAATTGAAAAAGCACATCCAGCTCCTGTAGACGCATCCCACAACCCCAACCACCCAAGATGGTGCCAGTGAGCATTCTGTTAGGGCTAGGAGACCAGGAGGCCTGAGCACCACCCTGGACCACGCCATTAAGTTAGCAGCTCTTAGGGAAATGACTTCTCCCTTTGGGCCTCAATACCACGCCCAAGTTGACTAAGCCCGCTTGAAAAGTGACTTGGAGAAGTGCTGAGTTGATTATATAAGGTCAGAGTCCAACACCAGGCACAGGGTAGGCCCTGAATGAAGAGATCACTTCCCTTCGCTTTAGAACCTTTCCTTACCCATCTCCCTGGAAGGTAAAGATACAGCTCGAACTACACAAAACAGTCACTTCTCTCTTCCGTTCTCCAGGGTAGCTGGGTTCAAAGACGGAAGGTCTATTTCTACCCTTGCAAGCTGGTCTGCTCCACACTTGCCTTCCTACCCAAAGAGCACCACACTCCCTAGCTTCTTGACAACTTCCTTGGCACCTGAACTTGAACAACACCCTTCTCTTCTCCAAGACCCAGTTTCAGGGAAAATGGGGTTAGAAAGCCTCATTGAAGTCAGAGTTGCTATGAAGATTACCAATCAACAGGCTTCCCAGTCCCTCACACTGCAGATGCCCAGCAAATGAAAAGTATTATTTTCTGCAGGGAAAATAACATCTATCTCCTCTAACTGTCACGAGGATCAGAAGTAAAATACAAAGAGCGCTTAGCGCGGTGCCTGGTGAAAAACAGCAGATACTATATACATCTTGGAGGATGCAGACAAGAGATCAAAAGATGAACGCAAACATGAGCAAAAGCCAAAAAAAAAAGTGCAAAGAAAAACAAGTGTCTAGCAAACAAAGAGAGCTAGAAGGATATGTGCCCAGTGCAAAGCAGGAGAGGTGGGCAGGAGGCTCAGAGACAGGCCAGGGTCTTTAACAGTTTCTCAACCTTGGCGCTACAGCGCTACTGACATTTTGGGCTGGGTCATTCCATCTTGGGTGACTGCTGTCCTATGCAGTGTAGGAAACTCAGCAGCATCTGTGGCTCTACCCACTAGATGCCAACAGCATCTGTCCCCGCAAGTTGTGACAACTAAAAAATGTCTCTGGACACTGCTAAATGTCCCTTGGTGGAACATAATTTGTCCCAGTTGAGAGTTGCTAGTCTAAAATAGTGTCTGACACACAGTGGGTCCTCCCTCAGCAAATACTTGTTGGAAGATGGCAGGGATGGAGGGGAGAGGGATCAGCACTCACCACCCTATACCTGGGTAGGGCAAGCCCTCTGGCTTCCCTGGTCTGCATCAGCCATAATGAACGAGGGGGAAGGAAGTTCTTTACAGGCATACACCAGCTTGGTTTCTCTGAAACAGGCAGCTGTTCCTAGAGTGTACTGTTTGTGCCGTGCCTTGTTAAGAGGGGAAATTTTCCAAGAACCTATTTTTCCAGCGTTGCAGATTTCACGTGGATACGGCCGTAAACATCCACAGCCCTGAACCTGCATCTCATTCCTCTGCCTTCAAAGGGATTCTTTGGAAGCACTTCTCGTCCCAAATGGTTTAATGCCTCTATTTCGTAAATCAGCCATTGCACTCAAGAAGATTAACACGGTTAAGATGTGTGCTTGTGGTTCTGGGCTTAGTGGTGGAAAAACCATGCCTGTTGCATCTGAACTTAACCTTTTTGGTGGATGGTAAGAAAGGCGACATGGTCGGCGTTGGGGGGATGTAATGCACAGGTCACCAGGGTAGGGGCTGCAGGAGCCAAGGGTGGCAGGGGAGAGGGGTCACGTGCGCTCAAAGGCAGCTGGATTTGGAAGCTGGGAGTAGGAACCCATCACCCCTGTAAAGATGGGATCTGGCTGAAACTTCTGGGACTTGCTTTCAGGACTGAGCTGCAGCCAAAGGCCTGCAGACTTCTTGAACACTGTCCTCTTCCTTCCCACCTATAACCCTTTGCTACCTCCTCAGTCTCCGTTGGGTTCATTCACTTCCATCCAGCCCCACTTTTCCCTTCTCGCTTCTGGGCATCCTCTTTAGCCATTACCAGGTTTTCACTCACACCAGGACCTTTGCACATGCCACTTCCTCTTGCTAAATTAATCTTCATTCAGTCTACACTGCATTTCAGCTTAAGCGGCACTTCCCCAGGGAAAGGCTCCTGTTCCCCTTGGGTCAAGACTCACAGGCATACAGTCTCTTTACACTGGGACTTTCATCCCATTTCACTCACCACGGTCCCACCCAGTGACTGGCATCTGTCCCCACCAGATCGTGATGTTGCCTGACAGCAGGAATTGCATCTTTCACGCAATAATATGTCCTCCTCCTACTCAGGGTCAGTAAACATTTGTGGAATCAACAAGTGCATACATGGAGAGAAGGAAGAGAGAGCTTTGTTCCAAGTGTCGACAAAGAGTGTTTCTTTCAGGGGTCATGTCTCAGGGCTCCATTCCCAGACATCATTAGAATAAAACAGAGCGTGGTGTCGGAGCATGAAGGAACAGGTGAACTGCCTTCTGCCTCTTCCTCTGCAGCTCACATGCCTTTCGTTTCTAGCTCTAAACTTGATGAAGATGGGTCCCACCCCGCCACTTGCCTTCAGCCCAGGATAATCACCTGCTGCAGAGTCACCCACTGCTTGAACTATAACAGCAAGTCACCTCTTATTGCTGCAGTAGCAGAAGGGGTTACATCAGAGTAGAAGACACGGACCCTGGCCTCAAGGAGCCCGGCAGCATCAGCACTCAGGAGCTGGTTAGAAATGCAGAGTCCTAGGTTTCACCTGAGATGGGCTGAATAGGAACCTGCATCTTAACAAGGTCCCCTGATTCATGTGAGAAGCACTGGGCTTGAGCAGCCTGCTCATCAGAATCACCTAAAAGATTTGTTAAACTACAGATTGCTAGACACAGCCCCACTCCACCCCCCACCCCTCAGTCCCTCCACCCCCACCCTCACCCACCCACAGTATGCTATTCCAGGGGTCTGGGGGTGGCAGGTAAAGGTGCATTTCCCTCCAGTCACAGCGTGATGCAGCTGCAGTTGGTTCAGGACTATGCTTCGAGAACAGCTGCCCCACTACTACGGCCCATGCACACAGCTTGGTTTCTAGCTGGATCCTTGGGACTGTGGGTGAATTCTTTCCTTCTTCAACAGCGTTGATGCTGCTATCATGCTGTCTATGCAACTTAGGCAAGAAAAGGTTTCCTTTCCCCCTTACTGGGTGCCTTAGTCTGTTTTCACACTGCTGATAGAGACATGCCCGAGACTGGGTAATTTATCAAGGAAAAGAAGTTTAATAAACTCACAGTTCCAAGTGTCTGGAGAGGCCTCACAATCATGGTGGAAGGCAAAAGGCACATCTTACATGGCAGCAGGCAAAAGGAAAACGAGAGCCAAGTGGAAGGGGTTTCCCCTCATAAAACCATCAGCTCTCATCAGACTTATTCAATACAATGAGAACAGTATGGGGGAAACTGCCCCCATGATTCAGTTATCTCCCATTGGGTCCCTCCCATAACACATAGGAATTATGGGAGCTACAATTCAAGATGAGATTTAGGTGGGGACGCAGCCAAACCATCTCACTGGGGTTCTAAGCAGAGGTCTTTAGGCCTGGAAAGGCTTCTAGAAGAGTCAGAGTGTGAGCTGCAGGGTGAAATAGAGCTTGCTGACAGACAAGGGGACAAGGGGCATTCTAGGCAGAGAGCACTAACCAAGCAAAACGAAATGGGCTCAAAGCCAGGCACGCCCAGGGAGTGAGTCATCCGCTGAGCCCAGAGCTCAGGCCAGGTGGGAGGGAGACCCAGGGGAAGGGTGGGGCCTGCAGATCACAGAAGCTCTGCTTCCTGTTCCCTGCAAGATCCCTGCTGGCATAGCACTGCGAGGAGCTGAATAAAACATCCCTGAAGCCCTCCTCCTCATCATCAGGGCTGACATTCCTGTAGTGCTTACCATGTATGGGCCCTGTCTTGGGTCCTGACCCTCATCAACATATTTTTCTTTCCTTTTAACTTAAAAAAAAAAATAACTATAGCTGGGCACGGTGGCTCACGCCTGTAATCCCAGCACTTTGGGGGGCTGAGGTGGGTGGATCACGAGGTCAAGAGATCGAGACCATCCTGGTCAACATGGTGAAACCCCGTCTCTACTAAAAAACAAAAAATTAGCTGGGCATGGTGGCACGTGCCTGTAATCCCAGCTACTCAGGGGGCTGAGGCAGGAGAATTGCGTGAACCCAAGAGGCGGAGGTTGCAGTGAGCTGAGACCGCACCATCGCACTCCAGCCTGGGTAACAAGAGCGAAATTCCATCTCAAAAAAAATAAATAAATAAAAATAAAAATAAATAACTATAGACTCACAGGAGGTTGCCAAGATAGCACAGAGTTGTGTTATCTCACTCAGTTTCTCCTATCGGTGACATACAACCAGAGCGCAATATTAAAACCAGGCAACTCACATCAATGCAATACTGTTAGCCAGACTGCAGATTTTATTTGGTTTTCACCCATTTTCAACAGACATGTGTGTATCCATGATTCTATTTTCTGTTTAATCTTCCCAACAACCCTTTTATTCCATTTTACAGATGAGAAAGCTAAAGCACAGAAAGAATAAAGTGAATTGTCCAAGGAGCGGCAGGAGGCAGAGATCAAATTCAGGAAGTCTGGCTCAGAGCTGCTATGCAGTATTACTTCTCTGGCATGTTCTGGTAACTAGTGCAAACTCACTCACGGATCAGAGACGCTTCTGAGGATGCTCACATTTGAAAAGGACTGCTCAGGGCCAAATGTAGGTTCCAGACCCATCCTGAAGAACCAGGTCCTCTTGGAAAAGCCCTCACTGGCAGGTGCTGAGCAGGGAAGCTGGGAGAGAGGGCATGTTCCCTCACCAGGGCCATGGCCACAGATATCTGGACTTATCGGCTCCTGGACAGTCTCTAACCCAGCTCCTGTCCGCCCCATCTGCTCTCAAGTTTCTGGTTTGGTGATGTTCTCGGGACTGGCCTGGGCTGCTGGCCAACAGCAGGACCAGACAAAAATCCATAGTTCTGGGCCCCAGCCCCTGCCCTGGAGCCCTGGCAACGTCACAGAGGCCTACTTGGGAGGTCGGGAAGCAGGAAGCGGGGCTGCTCAGCCCTCTGCCAACCCCCAGGGCGCTGGCTGCTGGGGCTGGAGGAGGGAGAGAGAGGGGGACAACAGAAAGGACATACAGTAAGGCTGTAACACCACCAAAAAAGGCCTCCCTCACAAGCCGGCCTTGGCGGCCAGCAACCTACCAGACAAGGCCCCCCCTTTCCTGCTGACTTTTATGGCACGTTGGGCTCCTTGGAAGGGAATGTTCCTTGTGCTTAGAAATATGTAGAGATGATCTATGCATGCGGACAGGGACTGCTTAGACCCATGCACACAGCTCGGTTTCTAGCCAGATCGTTGGGCCTGTGGGTGAATTCTTTCCTTCAACAGCGTTGATGCTGCTATAATGCTGCCTGTGTAACTCAGGCACATAAAGGTTTCCTTTCATTAGAGGGGAAAACATGCAAACCGTTAAAAAAAATTCACAGAAATCCAGGTAGCATTGGGAGTGGTTCTGCCCAGACATGGGGCGACTGTGGTCGGGGCCCAATAAACAGCCTCCTCTGTTAACCTCTCCAGGCCTCAGCCGAAAAGTGTGGATTAGGCTGGGAGGATTACAGCCCAAGCTATGAACTTACAGGGAGAACGGGAATAAGGCGATACAAATATAATTTATATTCTGTCTGGAGATTCAAAACACAGCTGCCTCAGACAGGCCTCAGCCATGTGTCAAGGACAGCAATGATAAATCATTCCACCCTGGGAGGATCAGGACACTGGAGAGGGTCTGTCCAGCCAAACGAACACTAAAACTCAATTGTCTGAAGGCACTCTGCAGGCCAAACCCAACTTGTCCACTCACTAGTTACTAGCTTTGACTTTTAAAGTCAACGCTTGTCCAGAAATCATTTCAGAAGCTCCAAAATCTCCAGATCAGGAGATCCTAGAGAAAGATTAGAAGCAACAGGCTCAGACGGGGCGTGGTGGCTCACACCTGTAATCCCAACACTTTGGGAGGCCAAGAAGGGTGAATCACGAGGTCAAGAGATCGAGACCATCCTGGCCAACATGGAGAAATCAGCCCCGTCTCTAAGAAAAATACAAAAATCATCCGGGTGCCGTGATGTGCCCCTGAAGTCCCAGTTACTCAGGAGGCTGAGGCAGAACTGCTTGAACCCAGGAGGCAGAGGTTGCAGTCAGTCCAGATCATGCCACTGCTCTCCACACTAGTGACACAGAAAGATACCATCTCAAAAAAAAAAAAAAAAAAAAAAAAAAAAAAAAAAAAAAAAAGGCAGCAACAGGCCCTGTGGCCCTTGAATTAACACAGTCCCTGGCTCTCCAGCAAGGAACCTGGTAGACCCTGATTTCAGGAGCCTCCTGAGGCCCACTCATCACTCACAAAATAGCACCCTTCAGGTGCTACAGAGAAGGAGAAAAATGCTTAGTCAGCCCACCCTGCTGCACGTTGCTGAGTCAAAGTCATATTTTAGAGCCCTCTAGAAACCACTAGGTTCCAGGTCCCAGAATGTGCTTTACAACAGGCTTCCCTTGGGGCACTAGAAGTGCCTTCACTCCCACCAATTGCTCCTCCATGAATGGCAACCATCCATCCATCTGCTGTCTAAGAGAACGCATACCGGGTGAAAATGTATGCACAATCAGCTGAGAGCACCATGCGAAACCAAATTATTATTTATACCCTCCCATTCCAGGGAAGAACGGACTGTGAGGAAAGACACAGAAACCAGAAAACCACTACACTAGTGAGAGAAAATCAACAGCCAATGTGAGAGAGGAGAAACTTGACAAACCAAAGCTAACAGGATAATTATGATTCACATTAGATGAGGCTCTGAGCTCCCTGGTGGCCAAAGCAAAAGGGGAAGCTTTGTATTATATACCTCATATATAACCTGACAGATGGAAGCTTGGCCAAAGAAAAAGACAAAAGTTCAGTCCTGGTATGAGCGTGTCAGGCAGGTGTGCAGTGGGCAGGAGGTGATAAGGTAGAGAGGTGAGTGGCAGCCAGGTCAAATGCAGCCTGGTGGGTCACTGGCTTATACTGCAAGTAGCAAGAGGGGCCACTTGCTAGGTTTTATGCAGAGTCAAGACTTCCTCTGACTCATGATTTACAAGAGCAGCTCTGAGAGTTATCCTGGGGATGGCCTGCCTGGGGAAAAGGCAGAAGGAGGAAGGAAGATTTAGAGACTACAGAAAAAAGCCAGGCAAGCCCTTAGGAGAAAAGCCAGTCTCCTTCCTGGGACTGACTTGCAAAGCTCAGCATATCCTGAACCTGCCTCTCCATCCAACCCAAACTCATGCCTCTTTCCCTTCCTCCAGCTACCCTGATCCCCATCTATGTCCTGTCTTGTGCAAGCTCTTTGTCACCACGGCCATTTGTACATATTCTTCCCTCTCCTGGCATGTTCTTCTCCCCAGCCTCATCCTTTGCATCTCAGCTGAAACGTCAATTTCCTGGAGATGATGCTGAGAACATTTCCCAAACCCCTATCACGAGTAGAGGATTCTCACTCCCCCAACCCACCATTCTAGAATGTTCTGCTTCTATCTCAGCACTAGTCACAGCAGATCGTCTCCGTCTACGTGTTGGTTGGTTGGTTTTGTCCCTTCTCTCTACCAGGATGTCTATTATTCCAGGAAGTCAAAGTTAAGTCCATTTCCATTGTATTTCCTCCAGCCCCATAGCACAAGACTTGGCACAAAGTGGTGCTTAATAAATTCTGGTGAATAAATGGACCTCCTGAGGTAGACACAGAATTAGCTTCAGGTTAGAAAACAGAAGCTCAGAGGTTCAGGCAACTTGGCCAAGGTCACCTGGTGGTGGAACTCAAGTCTGACTCCAAGGCTAGGCCCCTTGAGCCTTCACCCAGTTTCTCTGAACTCAAATTAGATGACCTTGCCCTGATCATGCCTCGGCAAGTTCCTGGAAGGAGATCCTTACCATTGCATTAAACCAAGATCTCAGTGCTTTGACAAAGGGCCAAGAACATCAAGATGATCTGTGGAGTTCCTAATAGGAGCCAGGAGAAGGAAACTGCAGCCACACCTGGGTCAGATCCCAGCAGAGCACAAGAGCAAAGGGGCAACAGGAAACAGCCCCCCGGCTGGCCACGCTACCTCCACCTTTCACCACTCGCAACACAAACTGTTCTCCCCGAAGCGCACAGCTTTTATCTGATCAATTTTCTAGGCTGTGGAAACCAAACAGTGGAATCCACAGGAAATTAAGCTTATTGACTCAGTCTTCGAACACCACATGGAGAAGAGATATTTACATGTCATCTGAGCCCGGGGGACCGTAGGTTATTGGCAGCGTGTATTTACAGAGTTTCGCCCAACAGTGGAGATGGGGAGAAAAACTACCATGCCTCCCCCTCCATGCAGATGTGGAGAATTCAGACAGACGAAACAAGAGTTGGGACCCCTTTTCTTTTTTGAGACATAGTCCTGCTCTGTTGCCCATGTGGGAATGCTGTGGTGTAATCTCTGCTTACTGCAGCCTCTACCTCGTGGGCTCAACTGATTCTCCCACGTCAGCCTCCCAAGTAGCTGGAACTACAGGCACCTGCCATCATGCCTGGCTGGTTTTGATAATTTTTGTAGAGACAAGGTTTCACTGTATTGCCCAGGCTGGTCTTTCACTCCTGGCCTCAAGGGATCCTCCTGCCTCAGCCTCCCAAAGTGCTGGGATTATA
Source organism: Sapajus apella (assembly GCF_009761245.1). Lineage (NCBI taxonomy): Eukaryota > Metazoa > Chordata > Mammalia > Primates > Cebidae > Sapajus > Sapajus apella. The sequence goes on along the minus strand of NW_022436991.1, from coordinate 5,191,259 downwards.
GGCATGAGCCACAGCACCCAGCTAGGATGCCTGCTCTTCAGGCTCTGTTTTGCTTCCGCTTGGCTGGTTCACACAGCAGAAAGATTTCGGGAGAAAGCCAATTTTACACAGACCCCTTCTGAAAGAGCTTACTTTGAAACCCCAGGCAGACTTAATGAAGCTCTCAATGTTGCAGCGATAAACTGTGATCTGATTCCCTATCTAGGTGTTTGCCTCCTGCCATTTCTTCATGGTTCCTTGAGCTGTAGCTTCCCTTTGGGTCATTTACAACTAGAGAGGTGAGGCAACCTTTGACATTCTTGACAGGTACCCTGGAAGCCTGATAAATGAATGCCCAAATAAAAATTAACCACAGTAAATAACGGCATCGAGTGAGATGCAGCAGCTCATGCCTGTCGCCTCAGCACTTCAGGAGGCCTAGGCGGGAGGACGGTTTGAGCCCAGGAGTTCAAGATCAGCCTGGGTAACAGAGTGGTACCTTGTCACTACAAAAAAAAATACAACAATTAGCTGGGTGTGGTAGCATGCGTCTGTAGTCCCAGGTACCTGGGAAGCTGAGGCGGGAGGATGGCTTGAGCCTGGGAGGTTGAGTTTGCAGTGAGCTGTAATTGCACCACTGCACTCCAGCCTGGGCAACAGAGGGAGACTGGGGACTGTAAGGCCGGCTGCCTCACCAGAAGGCCGGACACACCCACCTCTGCACTCAGCACCTGACTCTGCATCCAACACCAGGCTCTGCACTCCACGCCTAGCTCTGCCACATGGCTCCCTTGGAAGCCTCCGGCTAATGCAACCCTGGCGGCTCTCACACCAAAAAACCCCGCCCAACAACCTGCCAACCAATAGTGCCCTGCCCCATCTCAATCCCGCTCCCCTGGACCCAATCAGAGCACCCAGCTGTTGCTCGTTCCTCCCAGCCATACCCCGCCCCTGCCCCCCCTCAAGTCAGTGCAACCTCTCTGGCCCCTTTCTCCGGACCATAGAACCTTGCCCGGGAGCTGAATAAATTGGCATTTAATTTTCTTATACCGGCCTCAGTTTCCTTATTTTAAACTCGGCAATAACCCTTACAGAGACCCTGTCTCAATAAATAAATAAATAAGGCATCAGCAGCTAGTATTTATGGCACACAGTATCTCCTTTCCCTCGCATGTTCAATCACATATCCTTCTGCAATGAGAATAAAATCCAAGCTCCTTACCACGGCCTATGCGGTCCCACAGGATGTAGCTACTGCCCACCTCTGTGCCGTCCTCTCTTCTCCTCTCACTCATCACTATGTTTCAGCCACCTCAGCCTCCCAAGTAGCTGGAACTACAGGCACCTGCCATCATGCCTGGCTGGTTTTGTTCATTTTTGTAGAGGCAAGGTTTCACTATGTTGCACAGGCTAGTCTTGAACTCCTGGCCATTCCTGCCTCAGGGCATTTGCGCATGCTATTCCTCTGCCTGGAATGCTTTTCCCTGCATCCTTGAATATCTGTCTAGTCTATTCTCATTGCTCAGAGCTGGGATCACACATTACCTGCCCCACACCGATCGTTACCCATCACATCACCCTGTTTAATCATTATCACAGCACCTTTCCACTTGTTTGAAGCGTTCTTATGTATGTATTTGCTTATGTGGAAATCGCTTCCTAAGAATTACCAAGGCTCACACACCAATGAAGGCTTCCTCCTTTCCTCCTGGGGGGGGGGTTTGACAGGGGGATGGGAGAAGGTGGAGGGGTAAGAAAGAGCCAGATGACATAGGTCATTATCCCCCATTCAGTGGTTAAGGAAACTAAGGCCCAGAAATGGGGTGTGGGGTGCTTCAAATGTCAGAGCTGGAATTCAAATCCAGGCTTGGTGTCTTGATATGAGATGTTACTGGGTCGGGCGTGGTGGCTCATTCCTGTAATCCAGCACTTTGGGGGGCCGAGGTGGGCAGATCACTTGAGGCCAGGAGTTCAAGAGCATCTTGGCCACCATGGCGAAACCTTGCCTCTACTAAAAATACAAAAATTAGCTGGGCGTGGTGGTACATGCCTGTAATCCTAGCTACATGGGAGGCTGAGGCATGAGAATCACATGAATCCGGGAGGCAGAGGTTGCAGTGAGCGAAGGTCATGCCACTGCACTCCAGCCTGGGTAATAGAGACTTCCTTTCAAAAAAAAATAAAAAAGATGTTCCTGAATGGCTCCTGTTTCACACCCTCTGACCCATTCTTTGGTGAGCCTGAGTGTTCCGATGTGGAATTTGGGAAATGTAATAGAGACAGTTCCCTTTCTGTCATACTTTTAGAATCTCTCAAGCAAGGTACCCTGATGTACTTTGAACACGGTAGGCATTTAACAAATGTTTCATGATCATTTATTATAAGTTCCAGGTCCTGGCTTGGTTCTCCAACTAACTAACGGTCTGTTTCCCCCATGCAAAGATCATGTTTGTGCTTTAGCAAAATGCAACGCCATGCAATGCTGGGATCAGTCATACAGATCCGAAGTGCTACTGGAACTCAGAACCTGGTTCCATGAATTTGTTAATTGAGTCTAAAGATGTACATAATGAACTTCCAGACACTCAAGATGACACAGAGGAAAACTAGAAAACCATAGTGGGAAAAACAAGGATTACGATGATAAGAAGTGTATGTAGTTCCATCCTGGGCTCCTTTTACTTTCTTTTTTTTTTCTTTTTTTTTTTCACAGATGAGTCTCCCAGGATGTAGTGAAGTGACACACTCTCAGCTCTCTGCAACCTCTGCCTCCTCGGTTTAAGCAAGTCTCCTGCCTCAGCCCCCCAAGTAGCTGGGATTACAGGCATGTGCCATCACACACAGCTAATTTTCGTATTTTAGCAGAGATGGGATTTCACCATGTCGGCCTGGCTGTTCTCAAACTCCTGACCTCAGGTGATCCACCCGCCTTGGCCTCCCAAAGTGCTGGGATTACAGGAGTGAGCCGCTGCACCTGGCCCCTGCTTAGTCTCTTGCTGGGTGACCTTGAATGAGCTGTCTCCACTTTCTAAGCCTCAGTTTTCACTTACGTGTAAGGGAGCCAATGACTGTTACATTTATTGGGAAGGGCTTACTTTCAAGACCACATCAAGGAATATATGAAAAATATCTATCAGAATGCCTGGAACTTATGATAAATGATCATGGAACATTTGTTAAATGCCTACCGTGTTCAAAGTACATCAGGGTACCTTGCTTGAGAGATTCTAAAAGTATGACAGAAAGGGTCCTGTCTCTATTACATTTCCCAAATTCCACATCGGAACACTCAGGCTCACCAAAGAATGGGTCAGAGGGTGTGAAACAGGGGCCATTCAGGAACATCTTTTTTATTTTTTTTTGAAAGGAAGTCTCCATTACCCAGGCTGGAGTGCAGTGGCATGACCTTCGCTCACTGCAACCTCTGCCTCCCGGATTCATGTGATTCTCATGCCTCAGCCTCCCATGTAGCTAGGATTATAGGCATGTACCACCACGCCCAGCTAATTTTTGTATTTTTAGTAGAGGCAACGTTTCGCCATGGTGGCCAGGCTGCTCTTGAACTCCTGGCCTCAAGTGATCTGCCCACCTCGGCCCCCCAAAGTGCTGGATTACAGGAATGAGCCACCACGCCCGACCCAGTAACATCTCATATCAAGACACCAAGCCTGGATTTGAATTCCAGCTCTGAAGCACCCCACACCCCATTTCTGGGCCTTAGTTTCCTTAACCACTGAATGGGGGATAATGACCTATGTCATCTGGCTCTTTCTTACCCCTCCACCTTCTCCCATTCCCCTGTCACAGCACCCCTCCCCACTGGACTTCTTGGAATCTTCAACCATGCTAAGCCCCAGGGAGTTCGCACGCTCTGTTCCTTCTGCCCAGAACAGCCTTTCTTCCAGCTCTGCTGCACTGTCTCCTCCTCATTCTTCAACCCTGTCTTCCCTGGCCATCCTATATAATACAGCCCACTCCATTTGATTTGACAGCAGCTCCTTCACTTCCTTATTACCACTAATCAACATCTGTAGTAATATACCTATTGTTTGCTTCCTGTCTGTTTCTTCCCCAGACTACAGAGGTTGTAAACATTCAGAAAAAGGAGCCCTGCCTTTTTTGATTAGCAGTTTATTTCCACAAACCTAGCGCAGTGCCTGGAGCACAAAAGGTGCTCAATATAGGTTTGATAAGAAGGTGGGTGAAGGGTTGGCACCTCCTCCAATCTATCACATCAAGGCCTTCATGTAACCCACTCTGAAAAACCCCAAACACACTATTCCCAATGCTTCCATCCAAGACCTCTTTCTGTCCCACCTCCTGAGGTAATGAGGCATGGGTTGTGAGTTTCCTTAGCTGGGTGACTTCGGAAAAGTGTCCTAACCACTCTGTGCCTGGGTTTTCTTACCACTGAAATGGTGTTAATGATAACAGTACTTGCCTCATAGAATTGTTGTTGGCATTGCATGAGCCAACATATATAAAGGACTTCTGTAAAATACACATAAGGCACTTAGCACTTCTTATGCCGTGTACATGAATAAGTGCCATCTAGTAGGGGTAGCTGGACCCCTATCTCTACCATTCCATGAAGGTTTCCCCAAATATCTTACTTTTCACACAGGTATGCTAGCTCCTCATCTAGAAAGTGCTCAACTCTGGAAGCCCACTGGAATCCCCTGGAGAGCTCTGAATGACCCTGGAGTTACATCCATATCCACACCACCAGACTGTGGTGGTGCCGGCTGTACACTTGCTTTTTACTCTCCCTAGGTGATTCCAACATGGAGCAGAAATTGAAAACCACAATAAACGCCTCATGCGCAGAGGATCTCACAAATGTCCACTGCACAATGCCCTCTCCAATAGACTTTACTGTTTTTACTGTAATAGCCTACACTGGGCAGTTCCCAAAATACCAACTAGTCTTTTTTTTTTTTTTTTTCCGAGACCGTCTCACTTTGTCATCCAGGCTGGAGAGCAGTGGCATGATCTCGGCTCACTGCAGCCTTGACCTCTTTTGGTCAAGTGATTCTCCTGCCTCAGCCACCTGAGTAGCTGGGATTACAGGAGTGCATCGCCGCGCCTGGCTAATTTTTGTATTTTTAGTAGAGATGGGGTTTCAACACGTTGGACGGTCTGGTCTCGAACTCCTGACCTCAAGTGATCTGCCCACCTCAGACCCCCAAAGCGCTGGGATTACAGGCATGAGACATCACACCCAGCTATCCGTTCTGTTCTCCTCAGAGCAGTGGTTCTCAAGTGGGGGCAATTTTGCCCTGCAGGGCACATACTGCAGTGTCCAGAGACATTCTGGATATCCTGGTTCCAGGGAAAGGGTGCTCTTGGAATCTAGTAGTAGAGACCAGAGATGCTTCTAAACATCCTACAGAGCACAGGGAACCCCTGCACACAAAAAAGACTTATCCAGCCCCAGATGATATGGTGCCAAGGTTGAGAAACCCTGCTGTGGAGCTATCCTTTCTGTGAGCTTGGGGAGGACGGCACAGCCTTGCATACAATGGGAGGCAAAGAAGAAGTAGTGAAGGGAACTTATCATTACTGACTTTCAATGCCAAACACATGCCAGGCAGATGTCTCATGAATAATGATGATAGCCACTATTTTCTGAGCACCAAACAATGGCTTATAACAGAGCAAAACCCCTGACATATCTTACTTCACCCACATGAGAACTCCGAGTTCCTTGACTCTGTTTTCACTTCACGCGTAAGACACCAGGGAGAGCAAGGTTAGGTAACTAGGTCAAAGTCGCAAGGCTTGTACATGGCAGATTTAGATTTTAACCTATTTTGTTAAACTTCAAAGAGAAGGCTACTCCAAGAGATTAATGAGGCCAGCTCACACATCCTAAGTCTCACTATCTACCAGGCAGTGCTCTGAAGACCTGACAAGTAGAAACTTAATTCATTCCCATGAACTAGATAAGATTATCATCACGATCTCCATTTTACATCCAGGGACACTGACGCAGAGTGCTCCAGTGCCCTTTGAAGAATTTCACACAGCTAGGAAGTAGCAGAGATGGGGCTTGAACGAGGGGCTTAGATCCAGAACGTGGCTCACTCCCACCATGTATTCTCCTGCCTCTAACAGAGCAATGAACAGAAATGACTGAATTCCAGCCTGCCTCAGGACCTTTGCACATGCTGTTCCTGATGACTTACACATCTTCACTCTGGTCTCTTTGTCTTGCTGACTCTTTTTTACTCATGGATCTCAGTTTATACTTCCATTGTCTATGACAGCCTCCTTGCCTGCCAGCTCACTGACCACTAAGTTATCCCTGTTAAATGCTCTCCTAGTTCTCCTTCATAGCATTTCATGCTTTAAAAGAACCCATCACTTGTGCAAGTGTTGATGACCATCAGTCTCCTCTAGACTGCAGACTCATTGAAGACAGGGACGGTCTCAGTCTCGTTCAGTGCTGTATCTCCAGGCCCCTGGCATGATGCCTGGTACAAAAGGGGTGCTTGATGAAAGCTTGCGGCTGAATGCATGAAACAGAGAACCTAAAGCCAAAACAGCAGCTGGTGCCAATCCAGTCCATTGCCTCATCCCCAGAGAGGGACAGGGCCATCCGAAGGGTCCTAGCCAAATGTCTCCATGGCAGGTTGGTGCTACAGAGCTCTCCAGGCAAGCTGGCCATGGGGGCCATAAACCAACTCCTCAAAGCCATCTCTGCTTCATGGTGGCTGGTCTTTATCATTTTCCAATCAACACTGGTTGAGTTCTAATTGATTTTCTATGATATCCCTCTCCAGAAGGGAGAAAGGCTCTGTTTACTGGGGCAGTACGTAGAGGACAGGCCTTTTCTTCCTGCTGTATTTAATGCTGCTGCTAATCACGGAGATTAGACTAAAACAATCACAACAGCTAATTAAAGAACAATGCGGTTTTTGGCATCTTCGCGCAGACGGCACCATTGGGAATTCCTAACTCGGGCAAAGCAGGGATAATTAAAACCCCCAGCTCCGCTCTCCCCACTCCAGCAGCTGGATCACGCTGATTAAACTGCAAATAAAACACATGAAACCAACACTTTGTAGCCTATCCAATTTCACTTAAAAGGGCTTTTAACCGATTCATAAACAGAGAAGCCGTAAACAGCAAATTATTTAACTAAAGCCAGTTATTTCGTCATCATGGTTCGCTTTATTCCCAGCTCTGGACTTGTACATGTAGCCCAGGGGACATTAGGCTGATGGGGCCTGAGGAACCACTCCAGAGCTTAATGCCTCTTGCTCCTGTTCACTGGCAACAGGACGTCACCAATGTGCAGCTGCTTTGTCTGGGCTTTTTCTCCTTTTGGAAAAAAAAAAAAAGATCAGGTAGTGCCTAAGTCCTGGAATGAATATGCTCAGGTCAGTTCAGACTCTGCTCTTGATTCTAGGTCAAGAGTAGATGGCGGAGATACAGAAAGTTCCAAAGTGCAGAGAATATTAAAAACATCCTATTTAGCTTTAAAACATTTAACTTACTCAGAGCCGGCCAACTTCAGATCTAAAATGCAACGCATATCTACTTAAGTATGAAACGGACTCGTTCTCAAGCTATGAGAAGACACGTCACAACAGCCGGGTACAAAGCACGTTTGTTTTAGACAGGCACACTCTGAGGCCCCAGCTCAGGTCCCAGGAACGCATACTTCCGATCTCATCCTAACAAGCACGATCATGGGGTTTGCTAGCTCGCTCTCCACCCTGCCAATCCGGAGGTAACAGGGAAAAAAGGGAGGAAAAGAAAAAGGTCAAGGGAAAAAGAAAAGGACAGAAGAGAAAGGGGAAGAAATGGTAACGCTAGAGACAAGCCCACCGGGAGCAGCAGGAAGAACATACGGCAAGAAAGCAGACACAGGGATTTTCAGAGTCCAGCATGCCACATGCAGTGAGGACCTAGGAACCAGCACCGGTCCCTTAGCTGTGGCCAGGTATGATGGTCACGTTCCACCTCCACGGCAGTGCTCCTCAATCCAGCTGCGGAGAAAGGCCTTTGTGTGTCCAATCTACTGCAGGGTGCTCATTTTGTAACACAAAACAAAAGAGCAGCACTAAAAATAAAACACTGGCGTGCTTAGGGGCCGTGCCATGTCCAGCTACTGTAAAAGCTTCTGAAAGCTTGTCCTCAGTTTCTGAATGTGTCACTGGGCACACCGTGAGAAACCCTGGGGATGGCACTGGTCCATGGACCACGCTATGAGTTGTCTTTTTTGAAAAGATCCCCCACAGTCATTGGGAATAAATGTAATCAGATGCATAGTATTCTATTTAATGTGCACCACATGTTTTCGGCGAACAAATGTAGGCTTTCAGACGCACATAAATGCAGAAAACAAAGACCAGGAAGAAAGGCATCAAAGATTTTATTTCAGAATAATGATTTCACTGGTCTCTTTTCTTCTCTTTTTTTCAAGCTTTGTTATAAAATACTCATGAAAGTTATTTTGAAAAGAATATTCCATTTATGAAGGCTAAGAAAGAAGATGCTTTATCATAACACGATTTATAGTTATTTATATATAATTATGGATCATATTACAATTATTTATTTATAAGTATCTATTATGTGGTTCAAAAATGCTACATAACTGCATGCAGCCTCATGAAAAAAATTATACAGCCAATAAATATGATGTTTAAAAAGAATACTCTGAGTGGGGCCAGGTGTAGTGGCTCATGCCTGTAATCTCAGCACTTTGAGGGGCCAAGGTGGGCAGACTGCCTGAGGTCAGGAGTTCGAGACCAGTCTGGCCAACATGGTGAAACCCCGTCTCTACTGCAAACACACAAAAATCAGCCAGGTGTGGTGGTGTGCCCCTGTAATCCCTGCTGCTCAGGAGGCTGAGGCAGGAGAATCACGTGAACCAGGGATGTAGAGGTTGCAGTGAGCCAAGATGGCATCACTGCACTCCAGCCTGGGTAAGAGAGCAGGACTCTGTCTAAAAAAAAAAGATAAGATACTCTGACTGTAGGTGATTATTTTGCAATTTGGTTGATCATCAAATTGCCAATATTGACCCCTCTTTGACCAATAAAAACAGCAATTTCATAAAATTTAATCTAATATAATATTAAATGGGATCTAAAAGGTTCACATGAATAGAATTTGAAATCAATTATATAAAAAATGCACATGCATGAAAAAGAAGATTAGAAAAAAATGGGCAAAAAACTGGCATGGCGATTTTATTTTTTTCCTTCTTGATCATTTTCCACATTTCCAACCATGAGAATATACTGCTTTATGAGTGGGGAAAAAAATTCCATTCGAACATTTATTTCAGAGAAATTGCTAGCATTTTTGAGAGTCTTACCCTAATATTTATACCATTAATACGGGAAATTCCATTGTAGGAGATAGCCACCTTCAAATACTACAGCGAAATCTGGCTACTTACTCTGTGTCTATGTGTACTGAGAGATGGAAGATAATGAGAAATTTAAATTCATAAGTATTAACTGTTAGATTATTATTAAATTAGCTCATCATCTCTAAGTATGAACGGGGCAGGAAGCATCGTGTCTACGCAAGAGAAAGTCTCTATGTTCAGGAGGGACCTGAGATCGGTGCTCCACCTGTCGGAGTCTACCATCCATTATCCTGATTGTTTTTAAACAGCTTTATTGAGGTATAATTGACATATAAAAAAGTGCATGTATTTAACACACGCAATTTGAAGAAGCTGGACACATGCATAGACTCATGACACCATCACCACAATCAAGGGAGCAGACATATTCATCACCCCTAAAAGTCTCCTTGTGTCCCCCCTTTTTTGGTGGCAAGAACATTAACATGAAATCTCCCTTAATAACTTTTTAAGTATACAATGCAGTATTGTTAACCACAGGTGCTACGCTGTCCAGAAGATCTCACAACTTACTCCTCTTGCAGAACTGAAACCTTATGCCAATTGCACAATTCCCCATTTTCCTCTCCCCCCAACCCCTGGTTAACCATAAACTCCTTTTATCCATCCTCCTGTGAACTTGGGCAAGTAACTCCTTCTTTTTGGCTTGAGTTCTCCCACCTTTAACATAATTTTGAAAGGCTGACCTCTAAGCTCCTTCTGCCTTTAATATTCCAGGCTCCTATTCCATGATGGCTGGAATTGACACCCTAAGTCATGAGAACCAATACAAAATGAAATCGCAGGACCTCTTTTGCAAAAATAATGAAGAATTTTAGTTTGGTGACAACAGAAATTCAAACAAGTGCAGAGCCCCACTGGCTGTGGAGCTGTGTGTGACTGCACAGGCTGCATATCCATGAAGCGAACCCTGTTGACGGCAGAAGGGTCGTCAACAGACGTCAAAGGACAAACAGCACCAACCGAAATAAAAGACTCTCCACTATACGACAAGACAATTTCTGAGGAGCTAACAGACAGCAAGGGTGGGGAATGATGTGTTCATTCATTTGTGTAATGTCATCATTACACAATGTATGTGTATATCAAATCATCACACCTTGAACGCACTGAATCTATTCAACCTTTATATTCCAATTAAATGTTTTAAATTATTTTTTAAAATGTTTGAGAGGCCAAGCATGTATATTTAAGTAAGAATCCCTCACAAAGTAGATAAAACACCTGTCAACAAAAACAGTTAACCACACTCGGGTGCAATGATTAAAATGAGCAACAACCGCCTTTGCATACTTGATCACGATCATATAAATGTGTCTTGGAATACGCAATTGTGCTTAGATTTCACAAGCAAGTCTGCACTTTACCCAAGTCTTAAGTTCTGTCATGGTGAGCCAAACTCAGTCAACCTTTTCCCTGCTAACATCTGTGATCAAGATTAAAGTAACTAACAGCCAGCTTTGGCTACTGAAGCATAACCGGAGGATAAGATCAGGTATTTGCAAAGTGTGAGGCTCCAACCACACTCATTATCTGCTTCAAGGACTTGATGTTGCTTTGACTATCGTTAATCTGACCACTGGGACATGAGGACCATCATGGAGGGAGAAATTCACTCCACCTCCCTCTTTTGAATTAACTGCAGGAGAAAACAACCACAGACAGAGTAACCTGCCTTTCATGGAACTAGGCTGCACAGAGCAGTCTGGAACAGTAGGGATACATAGGTGCCCCGGGTTTACCACCAGAGCCTATTTGCTCTGTATACATTTCTAATGAATTTGATTATTTATAGGGTTGACAAGCAGGGTCAGCTGACTGCCACAATCAGGCACATTAAAAGTCGTGATATGGCTGGGAGCAGTGGCTCACACCTGTAATCCTAGTACTTTGGGAGGTCAATTCGGGTGGATCATGAGGTCAAGAGTTCACCTGGTCAACATGGTGAAACCCCATCTCTACTAAAGATATAAAATATTAGCCAGGTGTGGTGATGGTGCATGCCTGTAATCCCAGTTACTCAGAGGCTGAGGCAAGAGAATTGCTTGAACCCGGGAGGTGGAGGTTGCAGTGAGCCGGGATCGTGCCATTACACTCCAGCCTGGGTGACAGCGCAAAACACCACCTCAAAAAAAAAAAAAAAAAAAAAAAAACCATGATAGCTGGGCGCAGTAGTTCACATCTGTAATCCCAGCACTTTGGGAGGCTGAGGCAGGCGAATCACCTGAGCTCAGCAGTTGGAGACTAGCCTAGCCAACATGGCAAAACCCTGTCTCTACTAAAAATACAAAAAGTTAGCCAGGTGTGGTGGTGTGCACCTGCAATCCTGCATACTCAGGAGGCTGAGGCAAAAGAATTGCTTGAGCCCAGGAGGCGGAGGTTGCAGGGAGCCAAGATCATGCCACTGCACTCCAGCCTGGGTGACAGAGCAAGACTATCTCAAAAAAAAAAAAAAAAAAGCCATGATAAATAACATTGGGCAAGAAATGGAAGAGCAGGAAAAAAAAAAAGATCAAAAAATAGGCAGATTTTTTTTTAAAAAAGGGACTCCAGGGTCACCGAGGGAAGATCTATAGGTGAAGATCTACAGCATTTTTGATGCCATGCACGGCCATTAGTGCTTTTAGCAGAATCCAAAACCTGCTGCTTGAAATGGTGTCTGGATTCTTTAAGGAAGGCTTCACACAAGCCCAGCATACTCTGTTTAAGAAGGTAGGAGAATAAATGTGTGATGCAGTTTAGAAAAATTCCTTAGACGTAGAAAGCTTAACTCTCCAGAAAATCAGGCTCCCAAAGCCTCCAAAGAGCTCCAGATGGCTGAAGTTTTGCTGGAGGTATGCATACGTGCATGTTCACATTTTGTAGAATGTCTATGCACTGATTTTCAAAGCACATCCTTATCACAGGCCTTCTTACAAGAGGGGCTTGCAAACGTTTTCAGTAAAGGGTCAGACAGTTAAGATTTTCAGCTTAGCAGGCCATGTGATCTCTCTCACAACGGCTCAGCTCTGCCACTGTAGCTCAAAACAGACATAGACGAGTACGCAGTGAATGGGCGAGGCTGCGTTCCAATAAAACGTCACTTACAAAAACAGACAGCGGGCAGCATTTAGCCCATGGGCCATAGTTTATCAACCCCTGGTCTGCCACAAAGAGCACGAGCTCTGGACAGGGCAGGATCTGAATTCCAATTATTTCAATCCACCACTCTGTAACCGTGAGACTCGGTTTCCCTCTTTCACCTAGGGGGGATATAACACACACATTGCTGCGTTATTGGCAACGTCAATTGGAAAACATGGTAGATATTGGAAAAATGTTAACTTCCTTCCTCCAGCAGTCAATCTTTCCATCTCTCTGGTGCTTTACCTAGTTCTTTATCTCTATGGTTCTTCATCAACATGGCTCTTTTAGTCAAAAATGGCTTTCTCTAACATTATCTCATTGCATCACCCTTTTCTGTGCTCACATTCCACAAGGCTGGTAGACAGACATCACTAACTGCTTTACTGATCAAGAAATAAACACTCACGGAGGTAGATACTCTAGCCAGGGTAAGGGATGACGCGATCCAAACCAGCAACCCATGCTTCCGACTCTGTCACTTCCACAAACATGGACACCCAGGAGTTTGTAGACACGCCCACTTGGAAATCTACACACAGACGCAGAAGACACAGTTAACCATCACAGGGAGGGACACGAGGTCTGGGTCCCACCTTGGTGACGTACAGGTTTTGTATCCCCAGGCAAGGCACCTGACCACTCAGTCTGGGTTTCATTTATGAAATCGGGCTAAAAATAGGGTAGGTTCCAGAAGTTTTTACCACAAAATCCTAAGCACATTGTATAATACCTAGTCCAGAGTAGATATTCCATCAATAGCCGTTGAATGAACCAATGTGATGGTGAGGGTTAAATGAGAACAGTATTCACAGCCCCGGCATGCTCAATAAAGGGTCACAGCTCTGCTTAGTGGCAGATTTATGCGCACTACTTATGGAGGTAGATACACACTCACATGCGCACGCGCGCGTGCACACACACACACACACACACACACACACGGCTGTCAGCTCCACATGGGCAGGAACCATATCTGACGAAAAGCATTTGTACATTACAAAACTGTGTGTTCACTTATGAACATACAACACACTTGTGCATATAAACAGATAAATGCAAACAGCTGATAAACTGGATTGGGCTCCCCAAGGTCAGTGCAATTCTCTATCTACATCCACTCAACCCCCAGAAGGAGCAGAACAGGTTGATCCAGACCTCGGATGATGCAATTCTGCTGGCTCTTTGCCGGATTCCAGACCCCACCACCCATACTGATCAAAGACCCACACTGTTTGACTCCCTGGGCTATGACTTCAGGGTCCCATGAGGTAGCCCAGGCTAGGGGTGCCATAGAAAATGTCCCTATTAGGCCGGGCGCAGTGGCTTACACCTGTAATCCCAGCACTTTGGGAGGCCGAGGTGGGCGGATCACAAGGTCACGAGTTCAAGACCAGCCTGGCCAACATGGTGAAACCCTGTCTCTACTAAAAATACAAAAATTATCTGGGTGTGGTGGTGCATGCCTATAATCCCAGCTACTCAGGAGGCAGAGGCCGGATAATTGCTTGAACCTGGGAGGTGGCGGTTGCAGTGAGCCAAGATGAAGCCACTGCATTCCAGCCTGGGTGACAGAGCAAGACTCTGCCTTAAAAAAAAAAGAAAAAAAAAAAAAGTCCCTATCAAGGTATAGAGGAGCAAGGGGCAGTGATGCCCTCAATGTACATATCAATGGCTTTTGAGCACCCGAGGAGTCTCAGGGACCCTTACCCCTGAACTGCGGGAATGAGGTTCTGCTTTTGAACAAAGATGGTCCATGCATTTGGAAAGAAAGAGCTGACAGATGCTCCGCTGCCCTGCACAAAGGGAGAGCTGATGCTCAGCCACGTCCTGGCCATTCCCCTGGGCAGGGCAGGCAGCCGCTGTGCAGTGCCAGCCCTTCCCGATATCTCCTCCGAGTCCCACAGCCCCTTGGCTCCATGCACAGGCGAGGCTGACTCTGAAGCCAAGAAGGCAACGAGCCAACTCTGGAGGAGGGGGAGATGGCTCCAGCTACGGCACACAAGGCCTTCTCAGGGCTGCTGTGGCCATGCCGATGTCACTCCCGGGCAGTCGCCTTCACCACGCCAAGGTAAAGTCCCTGGAACATGGACAGTGGCGTCAGAACAAGGGTGGAGGCCGTGTCCTCTTAGCATGACATCAACTAACAGCCTGGCTCCTTGGCCCTGGAAGAGAATGAGCCAATGTCTGCCTCTGGCCATGCAAAACCAAGTCCTCATTTAGTCTGTGGAAATAGTACGTGGAAGGCCAGATGTAGCCTTTGGCTGGAAGAAATGCGTTTCCTCAGCTGACACATCTGTTTTCCATTCAACGCTCTTTTTGATTTGGTTGTGGTTGTACTGCTGTTGTGTAAAGGGGGGAAGGATTAAACCACCCTTTTTGAGAGGATAAATGCGTGGTGGGTATGTGTAGGTTGATGATAGATACACACACATATGGTAGATGTTAATAAGCCCATTTTACCGACGAGCACACTGAGGACTGATGAGGTGAATGACTAATAAGCAACACAGCCAGGACTCAAACTGAGATATAACTCCACTGACCACCTTTCCCCACCACACTGTAGGGTAAGGCCTAAAATTACCCTTATGTGCTATCTTGACACCTGGGGAAAGCCAAGTGTCTCATATGGCCTGAATGTAAGTTTCCCTGCCTACGCTGCTTTCTCAAATAAGGTTCTCTAGCCAGACAGACACCCTTTTCTCAGCAAGACCAGGGACAGTGCCTGCCTCTCCCTGAAGAGTGGATTTCCGCTCTCTGCCAGCCGCTGGGATTATTCAAACAAAACCATCATATCCCCTTGTGGGATGCAGGAATGATCGCACCCTCTTGCTACTGCAGAGTCTGCCTCTCACGACCCCTGGATGTTCACCCTATCAACAGATGCAGCCCTGTGGCCCCACACAGTGCACAGCATCTGCTTTCCTGGGGCTGAGTATACATGACTCATAAACTGCTGTCCATCTGGTCTGTCCAGCGTTGGGTGTTATCCCCTTAGGATGGGAATCCACTTCACCAATGGGGTGAAGAGGAGGCGATCAAAACACGCATCAGGCTGGGCGTGGTGGCTCACATGTGTAATCCCAGCACTTTGTAAGGCCGGGGCAGGTGGATCACTTGAGGTCAACAGTTCGAGACCAGCCTGGCCAACATGGCAAAACCCCATCTCTACTAAAAATACAAAAATTAGCCAGGCTTGGTGGCAAGCACCTGTAATCCCAGCTACTCAGGAGGCTGAGGCAGGAGAATCACTTGAACCTGGGAGGTAGAGGTTGCACTGAGCCAAGATTGCGCCACTGCACTCCAGCCTGGGCAAAAGAGCCAGACTCCATCTCAAACACACACACACACACACACACACACACACACACACACACACACGGCTTCCCGAGCAAAGTGGGACTATGATGACATCCACAGAATGATATTGCAAAGTCCCTCTCCAGAGGTCAGCTTGCAGCGTGCCACCCCACAGGTGGACGCCAGTCAGTTCTGGAAGAGACAGGAGTCAAGGACTCTGGCCTTCAGATAACTAAACCTCAAGTTTATCCCCAGACCGGCTGGCCATTTACAGTCACCCAGTAGACACTCCATCACTCCACTGTCACCCTTCAACCTGGCTGTCTGCAGGAGCTCTGGATTCTGCAACCTCCACCTTTCTGTGTGCAGCCCAGGCAGAAGCCACAGAGAGGGCATGAGCAGTCAGTAACAAGGGCAGAGTGTTTACAAACCCAGAAAGAGGTGACAGCACAGGCAATTAGAGGCAGAACCCTGATTAACTGAGCCCAACTAACCAGAACCGTCAATTAACTAAAATCATTTTTTTTTCTTTCTCCTCTCTCAGGAGACTGAGATCAGGAATTGAGAAAATCACAATTTCTAAAAAGGAAAAAAAAAAATGTGTTCCGGGCTTTTCCCTGGTTCAGCTCTGATCCAGGTCCATCTCCTTGATCCTCAGCAAGCCACATGCACATCAGATTTTCTAGTAACTGCGTTAAAAAAAAAAAAAAAAAGTAAAAAGAAATGGATTAATCTATTTAAGTGAAAACATCCCAAATATTGTTATTTCATCATGGAATTCATATGAAAAAGTATCAAATCAAAACAAATACAAAAAAGTATTACGGAGATATTTTGTATTCTTTTGTTTGGGTTAAGTGTTTCCCAGAGCACAACTCAGCTGAAAACGGCTGCATTTAGGGTGCTCAGCAACCCCATGTGGCCGATGGCTACCACACAAAACAGCACAGATCTGGAGCTGAAGTGTGAAGTGGTTGTTTAGAATGATGATTCTGGAGGGTTGCTAGGGTTTCAACATCTGTGTCCCCTCCAAAATTAATGTTGAAATTAATTTTTGTTGTTGAGACAAAGTCTCACTCTGTTGCCCCGGCTGGAGTACAGGGGTACCATCGGACTCACTGCAACCTCCGCCTTCGGGGTTCAAGTGATTCTCCCACCTCAGCCTCCCAAGTAGCTGGGATTACAGGCGTGTGCCACCATGCCCAGCTAATTTTTGTATTGTTAGGAGTTTCATGGGGTTTCACCATGTGAGTCATGCTGGTCTCCAACTCCTCACCTCAAGTGATCTGCCCAACTCAGCCTCCCCAAGTGGAAGCCACCGTACCCAGCCTCATGCTGAAATTTAATCCCCCAGGCCAGAGTATTAAGTGGTAGTGCCTTTAGGAGGTGATCAGACAACAGTTCTGCTATCATGCATGGGATTAGTCCCTTATAAAAGGGTATGGAGAGAGCTACGTAAACCTCTTCTGCCCTTCCATCCCTTTTACCGTGTGAGGACACAGAGTTCACCCCCTACAAATAATATAGGCACCATCTTGGAAGCATAGAGCAGCCCTCGCCAGATCCCAAACCTGCTGGCACCTTGATCTTGGACTTTCCAGCTTTCAGAACTGTAAGCAACACATTTCTGCTGTTTTTAACGTATCCAACAGCATAAACAACTTAAGCCAGGGGTTTAAAACCATTCGGTCACTAGTGAATAACAGCATCCTAAGTGTTTCTTCCCAACAGTGCCTCATGATTGACAAACTGGTCTTGGGCTCACATGGGTCTATCAGGTCCTGGAGAATAGACTGCCAAGTCCCTTCTCTACAGCGGGGACCTTTCTTCACAGGGAAGTGAGTGCAGTAACAGCCACCTGCCATGACCTCCACCCCATTAACTACCTCTTTGTCTGATTTGCAATATGCAAGCATTGGTCGTATCTTCCATTTAAATGATGAATTCACACTTCAGACCAAAGGGAAAAAAAAAAAAAAGGAAATCATCTGAAAAGGCCATTTTTCTACTAACCACCCAGGAACATATACATGTAGCATTTAATAGTGCCCACAAAGTCCCTCCACGAGGGGACCTGGCAGTGAGAAGCACACATTAAAAAAAAAAATTATTTATGGGTCCAGTGAAAACTAGCTACTGGGCCAGGCATGGTGGTTCACACCTGTAATCCCAGTACTTTCAGAGGCTAAGGTGGATGAATGGCTTGAGGCCAGACGTTTGAAACAGGCCTGGCCAACGTGGTATAACCCCGTCTCTACTGAAGAAAATACAAAAATCAGCTGGGGGTGGTGGCAGGCACCTGCAATCCCAGCTACTCAGGAGGCTGACGCATGAGAATCGCTTGAACCCAGGAGATGAAGGTTACAGTGAGCTGAGATCACGCCACTACACACCAGCCTGGGCGACAGACTGAGACTGTCTCAAAAAATAAATACAAAGTCCTGGCAAAAACTAGCTACTGGCCACCGGAACAAGGGTTAACTAACAGACGAGGCAGCCCATTTTATTGGTGAGAAAACTGAGATCAGAAAAATGATCAATAATTATTTACCTGCCTCAGTAGGAACTGCAGAAGGGAGAGCACAGCACCGAATAGAGCCAGCCTTCCCGCTTTAAAGTCATTCATCAAGTGCAATCCCAGCACTTTGGGAGGCTGAGGCGGGCAGATCACCTGAGGTCAGGAGTTCGAGACTAGCCTGACCAAGATGGAAAAACCCCATCTCTACTAAAAATACAAAATTGGCCGGGCATGGTGGCACATGCCTGTAATCCCAGCTACTCAGGAGGCTGAGGCAGAAGAATCATTTGGACCTGGGAGGCAGAGATTACAGTCAGCCAAGATCATGGCATTGCACTCCAGCCACTCCAGCCTGGGCAACAAAAGTGAAACTCTGTCTCAAAAAACAAAACAAAAAAATCATTCATCAACTAACTTTTCCATTTTTGCCCTATCCAGGTAATGTCTGTTGTTTTATTTATTTTCAGGGCTCTTAAAATCAGCTCATCTATATTTTTACCTGAATAATTTAAAAGGGAGACATTAATTTAAATACTTAAATATTTTAAGACATTAAAATAATTTAATTTAAAAGGGAGACCCCTAAATTAGTGGAAAACCTAGAATAATTTGCCATAAATGGACGGTAACTAGAAAAATATACAGAGAGCTACTAATTTCTATCAAGTCTGTTACCGTACGACTTAAAATCATCTTGTGAGCCACCTGCTTGCATGCGACACTTTGGAAAAGGCTGCAACAGAGAAGTGGAGACCTACACTTTGCCTGGGTGGCTGGGAAGACTTCGTAAACTCAGAGGAGGAGAGGCATCCCAAGCATGTGCACACAGCACGGGGAAAGGCACGCAGGTGGATGTGGAGGGACGGCGGAGTGTGCGTGGAGCACAGAGAGGAAACTGACACTTGCCTGATTACACCACCCAAGCACTCGGTTCCGTGCCATGGATTTCATATGGACTCACACATTTTGGAAATACTTTCAAAGCAAGGTTTGTGACAACAGTGTTTTTGTAACTCCTAGTTAACAAGAAAAACAACAGATGCAAGCCCCCTTGGCAGTTCCCCTGTGTTTCCCAATACTGTTGTCTGATTCTGCTGTTCTATCAGGGATATAAAATATCCCGTGTCCTGCATGATGGTGAGCTCTGAATGCAGCTGTCCAAGGTCGGGGAGACAAAGAAGAAAGAAGCGCAAAAGAGGCAGGCAAAGGCCAATGAGATGTTGAGTCTGGGGACCCGTCCCTCATCACTGTGTGGCTGTGTGGCTGTATGGGTGTGGATGCATACGTGTGTGTGCGGATGCATACGTGTGTGTGCATGAATGTGAGAGACAGAGAGAAATTCCTCCCAGGGTCACCTCAGGCCATCAAAGAGACGCACATACCTTGCAAAAGATCAACTTCTAAATTAGTCGGGTCAAGTCCAGCCAGTCCGAATCCCACAAGGAAGGGCCAGCCTGACTTCTGCCCCTGCCAAGCTGATGTCCCCAAACACAGGGACTTTGTATGTATGTCCAATTGGCCTTGCTCCCTGCCAGGGGCTGCCTTCTCAGAGCCAGAAACCTTGATCGTGTTAAGGAGTCCTAGAAAAAATTGCTCACTCGCTTTCTCAGATGAAGTGCAGTAGAGTTCTCTGGCCTGCACAAAGGCATATATTCTGCAATACAATATTTGTTGGACACTATCATAGCATTTTATAAGATCGTATGTAACCCTAACTGTGGCTATGAACAAAAAAATATTGTTCAGCCCCAGAAAGGCATATAAATCCCTACAAAGTACAGGTTTTTTTGTTTTTTCAGGTCATTAAATTTTCACTGTTTTTTGCCTTTGTTCAGTGCAGGGAGATAGTGGTCTGCAAAGGTGGTCTATAACACTGACTTCCTGAGAATCTTTTTTCTTTTTGAGACAGGGTCTTACTCTGTCACGCAGGCTGGAGTGCAATGGCACAATCATGGCTCACTGCAGCCTCCACCTCCAGGGCTCAAGCCAGCCTCCCAAGAATTGCAATGCTGGAAGATCTATTAAAGATTCTTAGGAGGGGGGTGTGGTGGCTCACCCCTGTAATGCCAGCTCTTTGGGTGGCCAAGGCTGGAGGATTGCTTGAGCCCACGAGTTTGAGACCAGCCTGAGCAACACACCGAGACCCCCTCTCATCTCTACAAAAATTAGCTGGGTGTGGCGGCACTGCAACCTCCACTTCCCAAGTTCAAGGAATTCTCTTGTCTCAGCCTCCCAAGTAGCTGGGACTATAGGTATGTGCCACTACACCTAGCTGATTTTTGTATTTTTAGTCGAGACGGGGTTTCACCATATTAGTCAGGCTGGTCTTGAACTCCTGACTTCAGGTAATCTACCTGTCTTGGCCTCCCAAAGTGCTGGGATTATCATTCACCCTTTAAGGTCATGCTGTGGGCAACAGCTCCTCCAGGAAGCCTTCCAGGAATGTTCTAGGTTATACAGCCCACTCCTACGTGACCACAGAACTGATAACACTCCATGGGGGGAATATCAGAAGTTTATCTTACAAAAATTCAACTATAAACAGTCAGGGGGAAAAACAAGGAGAGAGACAGTGAGACAAATCATTTAAATAATGTCGGACCCTGTGCACCACGTGAGTCAGTGAGTATATACCCCGTCGTGAGTATCTTGCTATGATTTTTCTCTCCATCCAGCCCAGGGTCATTGTTCTAGAATCTGTAGGTTTGGGGATCTATGGAGAGAGAATTCTGTGGGGTCTTCACACTTGTACATAGTCACTGTTGAACTTGAACATATTCATAGTTATTTTCCCTAGCTCTAACTGAAATTTAGCACGCCCTTCAATTATGAACACAGGCAACAGACTGCAGTGGGATTAGCATTACCCGAGACTTTGACACCAACAAAAATTGCAGATATTTTCATGTCACATTGCTTTGGTGGCAGATGACTCCAAATATTATTTATACTTGTCATGACTTCAAAATTAGAGTAGTTACTAGACTTGGTGCCAAATCTAGCTTAATGTGTGAATAAAGACGCAAATGCATTATTACACACACTTTGATAGCTGTACTTCAATATAACCACTTTCCTTTTTAATCCTCTGCATTTTTTTTTTTGCATTTGAAAGTGATCAGAGAAAAGGGGCATAATTTTAACCAGATTCCAAAGGGATCTACAACACAGAGCAGGTGACACTGTCGTGCTCTAGATAGTGAGCTCACAGGAGGCAGGACACCAGGCCCTTCATCTTCCTATCTCCAGCACCTAAAGCAGTGGTCAGTATACAACAGGAATTTTAAAAAATGAACTGAGATATTATATCTAGCTATCCTTTTTTCCTTCCTTCTTCCTTCCTTCTTTCCTACCTTCCATCTATGTATCCATCATCATCCATCACCTATCTATCCATCCATCATCTATCCATCCATCATCCGTCATCTATCCATCCATGATGCATCCGTCACTCCTTATCCACCTATCCCTCTATCCATCCATCCATCCATCATCCACTTACCTACTACCCACCACCCTTCTATCCATCTACCCCCCCATCCATCCACCCATCCTTTATCCACCCTCTCATCCCTCCATCCACCCATCCAGTCATCCATCCATCCATCCCTCCCTCCCTCCCTCCATCCAACGTATATCCATCCATCCATCCGATTCATTCTACAGTTCTAACAGTCGACACCTCTACAGTTGGTTTCCTAGATCCAGTTCTGCAGCTCAACTGGAAACTCCCTAAGAAGGAAAAGTGACTCAATGTGGGAAGAGGTGACACTATTTTCTTGTATGGCCGTGGGCACGTCACAAAACATGCCTGCAGCACAGCTGTCTCTCACAGGCTGAACACAGAGCTCTGTCTCCAGCTGCCACACCCTGGGCTGGGGCCCCAAGCTCAGGCATTGCGCCTTGCTCGTGTTCAGATCATTTCCTTGCAGAAGCCCAGGAACATTCTGGTTTTCTGCTTTTGAGGTATCACAGAACGGTTAAATCTTAAACAACAGTTGCCGCCATTACCAAATACACGAACTGCACAGAACGGTGCTAAGAGGTCTGTGTAGGTCCAAAGTCCAGCTCCCTACTCACTCTCTACATGACCTTGGACGACTTAGTTAACCCTCTCCTCTCTGTGCCTCAGTTTCATTATTTGAAGGAGGGCAGAACAACCGTACCTCACTTATACAGGTTTATGGGGTGATTAAAGACAATCTTCCTTACGGGATGATTAAATGAGTTCATCCAGGCACTATACTTAGCACAGGGGTTATTACATAGTAAGTGCTCAACAAGGTTTAGCCATCATCACCCAGGACATGTCCTCTAAGGAGGCAGAGAATCAGAACATTAGGGCCCAGAATCCTGAAAAATGGAGCTAAGGAATTAATCAACAAATACCTCATGTTAAAAATGCTTAAATCCCCTCATACCTAAAATTCAAAACAAAGCAACAAGATACTGTTTCCACCCATTCGTTTGTCAAAGACTATAAAGACTGATAATCACCAATGCCTTTGAAAGGCAAAACAGGAAATCGTGTCAGGCTTTGAAGAAGCTTCCTTATAGGACAACGTAAAATTTTAAATGCAAACACCCTTTGAACCAGAGATCTTAAATCTAGTCACTTACTCTACAGAGGTACTTACCCTACGGAGGTACTTAACCTACAGAGGTGCTTACCCAACTGAGCAAAGATGTACTTACAGGAATGGCTAATGGCAGCAGAGTTTAAAATAGGGGGAAAAGACAATCTGAATGTCTACCAACTGCAAATCAGTTAAATAGATGACGAGACATTTAAGGCATTTAATTTTTATCGAATAGCCACTACATCCCACAGACTGTGACAGGTGCTGAAAACCGAACCGGACAAGATAGAAAAGTCAAAAATAACGAGCAAGAGTGATACGTGCTGACAGGAGATGAGTGATACCATGTAGAGAGAGGAAAAGCAAGTTATAAAATATGTTTCATAAAATACATATCATAGAAAATGAGGCTCCATTTCAAGGACACAAAGTCCCGCCAATATGCACATGAATACATACATGTACATACATGAGGTTGGTGCACAAGTCATTGTGGTTCTTGCTATTACTTTCAAATGGCAAAACCCGCAATGACTTGTGCGCCAACATAATACAAGTCGGAATGCAAAGAAAAAGTCTGGATGGAGAAGTAAAAAAAAAAAAAAAAAAAAAATTAACAGCAGTTTTCTCTGAAGAAAAGGTATAGGAAGGGATGTGCTTCTAAACTGTTTAATTTCTTTCATCACGTGCTTGTACTGTATTCATACTCAGTGGGTCCCCTAAGTCCTATCCACTCTCAGAAGACATCCAGCATCAAACCGCTTCTTTTGTTTAACTATTTCATTTTTGACTTTTGTGTGCACGGAATAGGTAGAAACTACTTTTGGCTTTCACTGTTAACACTCTGTTCCAAGCCCCCACCCACAAGACCCCCACATATTACAGCAGGCTTCGCCCTCACCCAGACCTCTGTTCTTGTCCTTGACCCATTACAGTACATTTTCAGCAGGGCAGCCACCAATCCCATTTTGCAAGGTAAGGCCATGTCGTTCCTTTTTAAAATCCTCTGAAGACTTCCTAGTGTGGAGTGAAGCAAGGACACTTCTAAGTTCCCCCAAGGTTCTAATAACCTACCGGCACCTCCACCACCCCTCTCTCCCTTACTCATGCTGTTCTAGCCACACCAGGCTCTGCTGGTGACCGACATGCCAACCACATCCTACCTCAGGGACTTTGCCCTGGCTGCCCCCTGCTCCTCCCTCTGTCTACAGAGCTCCACCATGCTTTTGAGATCTTTGCTCCAATGCTGCTGCACAGAAATATCTCCACCAAAGCAAAAGGGTAACCTGTCTCCAACCGGTCTGACCTGGCCCACAGCCCTCCCCCTGCCTTGCTCTCCCATGCTGTTATCACCACCTGACATAACACGTCAATGTGCATTTCTTGGCTGGGTGTGGCGGCTGACGCCTCTAATCTCAGCACTTTGGAGGCCAAGGCGAGCAGATCACATGAGGTCAGGAGTTCAAGACTGGCCTGGCCAACATGGTGAAACCCCATCTCTTCCTAAAAAATACAAAAATTAGTCAGGGGTGGTGGCATGTGCCCATAATCCCAGCTACTCAGGAGGCTGAGGCAGGAGAATCGTTTCAACTCGGGAGGCGGAGGTTGCAGTGAGCAGAGATCGCATCACTACACTCCAGCCTGGGCAACAGAGCGAGACCCTGTCTCAAAAAGAAACATGCATTTCTCATTTACTACCTGTAGAGAACGTGAGCTCAGGAGAATAAGGACCTCTGTTGTGTTGGCTACTGTATCTCCAGCCCCTAAAACAGTATCCAGCACATAGTAGGCACTCAACACATATTTACTGAATACACTGATCAATATAACGTGATAGATAATATGATACACTATTGATAACAGCAATGAAAAACAAATCCAGAAAAGAACCTCGAGTCCCAAAAGAAACATTTTTGTAAAAACAAAATATAAATTTTGCAAAACATGTTTCCAGTCACAGCTGCCCGCAGAGAACATGGTGGGAGGAACACCCAGCAAGAAACTAACACGTAAACACCTCACGGCCAACACGGCACACAGCGGCCTGGATGTCTCAGCACACAGGACTCTTTCACAGAGTCCAGGGAGTAAAAGCCAGCAGGGTTTGCACATGTTACAACGTCAGCCCCCAAAGCCACAGGCTATTTTCGGGTGTCAGGCAAACCCACAATCTCCTGTGACAGCCAAACTACTGCAAATCTGAAAACCATCTCCCTGCGGTCTTTAAGGGGACAGGGCTCCGGGATTGTGCCTGAAAACTCCTCTTGTTGCAAGGCACCCAGTGCCTGCTGCCCTAACAGTGACTCAGGCATGGGCGGGCTTGGGGTCTCCGTCCCCCAAGTGTGAGCTGGAGGCCCTACATCATTTTGTGCCTCAGGCTGTGCTGGCTTTGTATTTTTTAAATTAAAAAAAAAATACTTCGAGACAGGGTCTCATTCTATCACCCAGGCTGGAGTGCAGGAGAGCAATCACAACTCACTGCAGCCTCCACTTCCTGGCCTCAAGTGATCCTCCCACCTCAGCCTCCCAAGTAGCTGGGACTAAAAACATGGGTCACTATGCTCAGATCACGGGGCTTTTTTTTTTTTTTTTTTCGTAGAGATGGTCTTGCTATGCTGTCCAGGCTGATCTTAAATGCCTGGCCTCAAGCAATCCTTCCACCGTGGCTTCCCAAAGTGTTGGGATTACAGGCATGAGCCACCACACCCAGCTGTGCTTCGCATTTTAAATGAGAAGAGGAACATGAGAGCGTTCTCCTGCATCTCATCACACCCACAGTGAAACACTTGACACATGCTATCTTGTTTGTTAACTTCAGCTCACATGAGGTCACTTGGAAGCAAAAAATTAAAACCCAGTGACATTTATAGGGAGGTGTTCAACCAGCAGACTTCACTTCAACATCACTAGCGCCATTTCATTACAATGGATGTTGATTTTTACACAGTCTCTGCAGCCCATACTCAGGACAGCCGTTTTCAGCCCATGGGTGACTGTGCTCCCAGGAGACATTTGGCAATGTCCAGAGACATTTGTGAGGAGAGATTGTCATCGACATCTAGCGCGAACAGGCCAGAGATCTGCTAAACATTCTACAAAGCAGAGAACAGCCTCACAACAAAGAATAATCCTGTCCCAAACATCAGTAGTGCCCAGATCAACCTGCCCCGGGTTAGTCAGTCCCCAGGGAGAACGAGATCTTTCTGGGGAAGGGGGACCCCTATGCATTGTAGAGAGGCTAGAGGCAGAAGGACAGAACTGACAAGATTTCGTACACCTTGGAGCTTCTGGGATGTGTCTTCGCTGCTAGCTGTGTAAGACTTTGTTATTATTATACTTTAAGTTCTGGGGTACATGTGCAGATTGTGCAGGACTGTTACACAGGTACACATGTGCCATGGTGGTTTGCTGCATCCATCCCCCGTCACCTACATTAGGTATTTCTCCTAATGTTCTCTCTCCCCAATCCCCCCACCCCCTGCTATCCCTCCCCTAGCTCTCCCACCCCGAAAGAGGCCCTGGTGTGTGATGTTCCCCTTTCTGTGCCCATGTGTTCTCATTGTTCAACACCTACTTATGAGTGTTTGGTTTTCTGTTCTTGTGTCAGTTTGCTGAGAATGATGGTTTCCAGCTTCATCCATGTCCCTACAAAGGACATGAACTCATCCTTTTTATGGCTGCATAGTATTCCATGGTATTTATGTGCCACATTTTCTTTATCCTGTCTATCATTGATGGGCATTTGGGTTGGTTCCAAGACCTTGCTATTGTAAACAGTGCCGCAATGAACATACATGTGCATGTGTCTTTACAATAGAAAAAATTATAATCCGTTAGGTCCACCCAGTAATGGGATTGCTGGGTCAAATGGAATTTGTTTTTTTTTTTTTTTTTTTTTTAGACAGGGTCTTGCTCTATTGCCCAGGCTGGAGTACGGCTGTGCAATCTCAGCTCACGGCAACCTCTGCCTCCCAGGTTCAAAAGATTCTCCTGCCTCAGCCTCCCTGGTAGCTGGGACTACAGGCATGCACCACCACGCCTGGCTAATTTTTATATTTTTAGTAAAGATGAGGTTTTGCATGTTGGCCAAGCTGGTCTCAAACTCCTGGCCTCAAGTGATCTGCCTGCCTTGGCCTCCCAAAGCGCAAGGATTATATATAGGCGTGAACCGCCGTGCCCGGCCTCAAGATTCCTAATTACAGGCAGATCCATTACCTGCCGGTGTCTGAACACATCCCGGGCTAGAAAAGAAGCTTTCCCAGCCTGTGAATGGCAGAGGTGAGGCCCAAGGGGCTGGCTGTTGGCCCATTTCTCCCTTAGAGGATGTCCCTGCCTCGGCCACTCTGGCCACTCGGCATCCAGGCAGTTCTGGGCTTCACTCGAGGTGATAACACAGTTCACCTCTGAACTGCATGTAGGCAAAAAATGTCCCAGCTTGATCATGAGACAAGCACCTAGCTTGACTGCCAAAAACATCCTGATATTTCAACTCACGCTGCTTCCCTCTTTGCAAAGAGGAAAGCAGCTACCTAAACAGAGCAGGAAGACTTTCCAGAAAGGTCACAAAGCAAATCCCTGCAGAGAATGCCAATGTCTTTGCCCTCTCCGTGGTACACTGACGCAGGCGGCAGTGCACAGAGGCTGGAGAGCCTCTGCTCACCAAGCCCGCTTCTTCTGCAAGAGAGAAAGGCAGGGGATGATGCAGCTGCAAGAGAGAAAGGCAGGGGGTGATGCAGCTTGCATTCACAAGGGTCAAGACAGTGTCTTCAGCTTATCCTCTTAGCAGTCCTCATGGCTGCTTTAACTAGTCTGGAAGCTAAAGCTCAGAAGCTAAAAGCCTTTCTCAAAGATGATGAACTGAGCAAGTGAAAAGGTTGGGATTCGAACCCAGGACTATGAAAGCAATACTAAGTGCCTAGGTGCCAGGCACTGTTGTGTTGCTTAATGCACATTAACCCATCTGATCATCCCAACAAGTCTAGGAGGTGACTACTGCTGTTACTCCGACCTTTTTTTTTTTTTTGAGATCAAGCCTCGCTCTGTCACCCACGGTGGAGTACAGTGGTATGATCCCGGCTCACTGCAACCTCCATCTCTCAGGTTCAAGTGGTTTCCTGCTGCGGCCTCCCAAGTAGCTGGGATTACAGGTGCCTACCACCACACCTGGCTAATTTTAGTATTTTTAATAAAGACGGGGCTTTGCTATGTTGGCCAGGCTGGTCTCGAACACCTGACTTTGGGTGATCCACCTGTCTTGCCCCCCGCCCCCCACAAAGTGTTGGGATTACAGGCGTGAGCCACTACGCCCAGCCTACTCTGACCATTTTTAAAGAAACTGAGACACAGAGGGATCTCGGCCGGCATGTGGAAGGTCTCACAGCAGCTGAGTCATCAGTCAGGGGGTCTGCTGCAGAGACTGTGACCTGCCGCCATGAGGCCCATTCTCACCTCTCCAAGGGGCTCCTTGGGATGGCCAGGTCCAGACTGCCCTTGTCCACTTTTCAGGTGAGACCCTAGGAGGATCCAGAGACCTGACTGTGCAGGGGACGGGACAAACAATGCCCAGGAGACTGTCACTGAGGTGGATGAGCACAGCAAGCCAGGTGGGGACTTCTCTGAACAAGTCACCCCATCCCGAGGCCCCATCCAAGGGAGGCAGCTGATGGTCACTAGTCATTGACATCCAGAGGCTCAGAGTGGTTTTAGTCACCAGGGTTCCAAAAATCTTCCAACCCCACTCTTCCCCTCTCTAAAAATAAAAATTAAAAACATCTTCCTGAGGACAAAGGCAACCCACGTGTAGGTCAGAGATGGCCACGAGGTGGCCCATGGCACAACTCTCAGTCCAGGGCCATGAAATGAGAAAGTCACGTCCTGCGCCCAGAACCGGTGGCTGATTCTAACAAGGCCAGTGAACGTGGAGACTGTTCATCTGGCCAAGCACTCTCTTAAAGCCCCTTTTATAGCTGGAAGTTCCTTCTAGCATGGAGTTGGCTGGGTTTTTCCTTCTCAGGACAGTAAACTACATTTCTGTCCTCGACCCCACCCGTCTGGCACCTGCACCACACTCACTTCAATTTTTCCACCCAGTTCTTTTTCGTTCAGTGGAAAAATAAGCTACAGTTCCCAGAACACGAGAACAGGATTATTACTAATAAGATGCTCTTTTTCAGAAAGGCAGTTGAAGGCAGCAGGGAACATCACATGGAGCTGGCCCACTGCCGCTCGCTCCTGCAGGAGCGCCTGGTCTGGAGAAGCAGCTACGTTGGGATTCAACGTAGGCTGGCACCAATCAGAGGTGGCGGCATTTCTGGGAAATCAGATTCAAATACTAGGACAGTTAATACTTCCTGGAGGTGTGACCGAGAGCCAGAAAAGGTGATTTTGTGAAGGCCTTGCTTGCAGGCAGAAATAACTTCTCTTCTGTCTGTCTGCCTGCCCTGGGGGCTATAGGAGGGAGGTGAAGGCCTGTCCCCCGCCTCTCCCACCACAATGCCCTAGACTTGAGTCCCTCCCCAGTGAAAAGTGCCTTTACCACCTTGGCACAGACAGAAGAGTATGAATGAAGGACAGTACTCCGAGCAAACTGACCCCTGCCTGGGGCATCCGTTCTCACACATGTGGCTCCTTTGGTGCTTTATTTAGCATGAGGGTGTTTAGAATGTTTATTTTTGGCTCAGTTTGAGGGGACAGTTTTTACAAATAGAATGACAGCTATGATCTTCTAAAAAGAAAAAAAAAGCTCTCATACAACCCACAATTGGGCATTCAGTTTCAAGAGCTTCACTGTCCCCTCATCTCCGTTCTGGGACTTCTCCTCCATTTGAAGATCTCCTACTTTAATTAAAACATGACACAAGATGACAGTGACTCCTCATGCCAAGTCCCACTGGCAGTGCTGAGCCAGTGAGGGAGGGCCTGGTCAGGGTCCCTGAGGGAAAGAGACGTTACTCTCCAAACCCAGGAGGCTTGACAACGAGATTCTTTGTAAGGAAAACTAACAAGGGAGGTGCTATACACCAGGGCTGACCACGGCCAGGGGCTGTCACCACCCTGGGGCCTGAAGGGGAGTGGGTGGTGTTCCTGGACCCTGGAGAGAGTAGCTGCAGCCACGGGGGAGGGGGCAGCCTCACAGCAGCTGTGACCCTGTTAGGAGGACGTGGCCAATCCATCAAAATCCCATCTCATCTCCTCCCACCTCCTATCTCCTACCAATTCCTCTCCTTGGCCAAAGCAAAGAGAAGTCCTTGCTGATGAAGCTCATCGAGTCAGCCTCTGGAGGCCCAGAGAATAAAGGATATGGGTGGAGAGTGGATCTGGGGCTGGGAGGTGGGGTGGGGGTCAGAAGACACCCAACATCTTGCTAACGCCCAACATGGAGACAGCAGGAGGAGGAACAAAGAGAACGTGTGAGGCTGTGGATCCTCTGCGCTGAGACTCCACCTCCCATGGTCCCTAAGCAGCAGAGGAATCCTGGTTTGCTACTAAGATGCTGAGCAACTGGGCAAAGTATTCAGATGCTCCGGGTTCCTGGTTTCCTTCCATGGCAAGTATAAAGGCAGAATCCAACAGGCCCTAAGGTGTGGGAGTCACACCCAGCACTGCAGAAGAGGGAGGCCTGGGCGTGGGCCTGCTCAATGCCACTCCAGAACCCTGTGGTCTTGGATCAGGTACTAAGACCTCTCCATGCCTCAGCGCCTTCACTTGCAAAGGAGGGGAATGAGCGCACCTTCCCCCCAAAGGGCTGCTGTCATGAAGAAATGCAATCATGCATATAAAGTGTTGAACAACATCCCAGGCACACAGAAAATCTGCCATCACCCTCCCAGCTCTCCCATTCCCTGAGTTTGGACCTTGTTGATGGATGTTTACAACCCTCATACATCTGGACCTCCCTCGTGCTACTTTTTGTGAAAGTCATTTTCTTCATTCAATGATCCCATTAACTAGAACCTGAAAACCCAGCCGGAACATTCTGGCATCGGAATCTTCTCTTTTAAGCACCCGGGTCGGCACAGCCCTGCCACAAAACCCCACGGAGAACATCGCCTCCGCTTCAAAGATCTCGGTGTGTGTGCTGTTTATGCCAAATGTTAGTGATGCCTCCTCGCTGAGCCTCCGGCTTGCAAGTCAATGCAAAACCAGACACATGGCCTTGTCGCTCAGCGGCAGCACCAAGGGCCTCTGCCTCAGCGTTTGAAGTGAACGGTGGTGGGGGTGCCCCGAGAGGAGGTGCGTGTGCTGGAAGGGAAACGTGAGCATTGACTCCCCGAGGTGCTGCTGCTGTGCTCACCGTCTGCAGGGCAAACCCTGGCACAGCCTGGGGCCTCAGCTACTCATCCCAGAATCCACTCTGTGTGGACAGAGGTTTCCAAGCCCATGTGCTTTGGATTGCCAAGTGAGTAATCTGTAGCAATCTAGATGTAATTTATATCCATATCTAATAAATATCAAAGCTCTGTATCAATAGATACCGAATCTCTATATCAATTCTTTGTGTCAAATCTGTCTGTGTCGAATCTCTATCTAATCTCTTTCTGTATCTTATTGCTCTCTCTATCTTAGCAACATAGCAGGGAAGGAGGCAGTGTTTTCATGTCACCTGGCTCTAGAGTTCAGGTTCTATCACTTACCGACTTTACAGCTGAAGCCTCTCTGGCTTCAGCAGGCTCCTCTATAAAACGGGGTTAAGGTTAGTATCTCCCAGGTTTATTTCCCTATAAATGAAAAGCAAAACTGCTAGGTTCAAATCTTGCTGCCTTTGCTACCTGTTGGGCAAGTAACTTCACCTGGCTGAGCCTCAGTTTCTCGTCTGTAAAATGGGAAGGACAGTAATACCTCCCATATGAGACAGTTGTAAAATGCAAAGGAGCAAATCCATGTAAAGAACTGAACTTAGAAGAGTGTCTCACATGCAGTATAAATGCTTCATTCATGTTAGATAGAAGTGCTGAATACACGTCCAACATACAGTTCCCATCTCAATGAAACATCTATTCAGTGTATGCAATCATTATTGACAAGAGCGATCATTTTAAGTCTTCTGAATTAAGGGCTTAAATTACAAAATTCAACGTCTTGGGTGAAGAGAATGACCAGCTCTACACATTCTCTGCCCTATTACACCACCAATCTCTCAGGAAGCCATCTCTTCTGATGAGGTTTCTCCTCTCATACTGATCAAACAGGACAGAGTTTTTACACACATGATGCACATGCTCCTGTCTATCCTGGGTCACTGTGTACCCACAGTCACTGTCAACACAGGCCTGGACACATACGCCACTCCCAACCAGGACAGAGGAATGGTGATCTCAACACGATCTATTTTTTGAAATGGTGCATGCGGCTGCAACTTTGGGAAACTTGCTGGCTATTTGCAGAATGTTGCATCACATCATTCACCCTGAGTCATACAGACCAGAACGTATCCCGTGGTCAGGGGACAGCAGATCTTCCCAGAGAATGACTCCGCGGTCCAGGTCCAGACTCCCTGTCCGCTGAGCCACGTCTTTCCCCAGGCAGTGGTCTGACTGTTCACCTCCCTGCCTCACCAGGGCTAATTAGCGACGTAGCAAATAAGAGCCAGAGGAAAAGATTTTGGTAAAGCCATCTGGTCCCTCCCCAAACTAGCCTTCTCTGCCCCAGAGAGGTTCTTTTCCCACAAGAAGGCTGATGGGGAAGGAGGGGGAAGACAGATGGGCTGAAAAGCAATTTAGTCTCACCATCCTCTCAACAGATGCTGGGCACCGTAAGAATTAATGGGCTGGAGACTCAGGTAAGAGCCATTCAGAAGCTCCCTGATTACTCCAAAAACCACTCTACGTGGAGGAAAAGGTTAATCGAAGCCCAGAGCTGGAAGAGCAGAGACAGCAATTGCTTTAATCTCGGGAGTGGGGAAGAGCTTCACAAGAAAAAAAGTTTGCACAAACCAGCCTGTGGTCTATCGCTGGAAGAACAATCAGGCCTAAATATGAAGATATTTGAAAGGTCTTCCCCCATCAGTCCAGCAACCTTGGCAAACCCCTTTCCTACCCTCAGCCAAGTAGGTGGATTAAGAAAAAAAAATTTTTTTTAAACTCTGCACATTCGCTGCACTATTAAGCCGTAAGTCTCCCAGGAAACCATTTCTTCTCTTCCGATGAGGTTTCTTCTCTTATAATGATCTAACAGGATCTGGTTTTTACATACAGGACACACATGTTCCTGTGTTTCGTGGGTCACTGTGTACCCAGAGTCAGTCACTGTCAGTGCAGGCCTGGACACATTAGAAAATGAATGTACCAGCCGGGTGCGGTGGCTCACACCTGTAACCCCAGCACTCTGGGAGGCCGAGATGGGCAGATCACAAGGTCAGGAGTTTGAGACCAGCCTGACCAACATGGTGAAACCCCATCTCTACTAAAAATACAAAAATCAGCTGGGTGTGGTGGCACGTGCCTGTAATCCCAGCGACTACTCAGGAGACTGAGGCAGGAGAACTGCTTTAACCAGGGAGGCAGAGGTTGTGGTGAGCCGAGACTGCGCCATTATACTCCAGCCTGGGTGACAGAGCAAGACTCCATCTCAAAAAAATAATAATAATAAAAAAAAGATGATGAATGTGTCAGCACCTCAGCCTACAGCTGGCTCGAGTCGGACCTTAAACCGGACAGGGTGATGTTTGAACATAAAGAAAAGAACAAACAAGGAAATCACAATTGTAAGGCTGGAACTGTCTTTGCTAAATAAACTGTCCTCAGAACAAACGGGGTTAACTCCAGGGTTTCCCCGACCTTACTACTATTGACATTTGAGGCTTTTTTAGAGGGAGGGGGTGCTTTCCTATGCATTATAGGATGTTTAGCAGCATCCCTGATCTCTACCCACAAGATGCCAGTAGTATCCTTCACCCCAAAATTATGACAGTCAAAAATGTTGGGCCAGGCACAGTGGCTCACACCTGTAATCGCAGCACTTTGGGAAGCTGAGGCAGGTGGATCACCTAAGGTCAGGCGATCAAGACTATGCTAGTCAACATGATAAAACCCCATCTCTACTAAAAACACAAAAATTAGCTGGGCGTGGTGGCATGTGCCTGTAATCCCAGCTACTTGGGAGGCTGAGGCAGGAGAATTGCTTGAGCCCAAGAGTCGGAGGTTGCAGTGAGCCGAGATTGTGCCATTGCACTCCAGCCTGGCGACAGAGCGAGACTCCATCTCAAAGAGAAAAAAAAAAAGGAAAACAAGTCTCAAGTCATTGCCAAATGTCTCCTTGGCAGTCAAAATTGACCTAGTTGAGAACTACTGGTTTATACTGAAGTTCAGCTGAACATTAGTCAGCTAATTATCTATTAGCCAAATTTCAGACATCAGCCCCCAGGTCAGCATAATGTCGTTAAGATCTAAAGTTCTTTCAGCCCGCGGAACGCTCACATTAGATATTAGTTTGACAGGACGGCCCTGAATGTAAGCCCCTCTCCTTCTCTCCTGCCTTCTTGGTCCTTTTCCTTCTCCCCTGCCTGATAAAGCAATTCTTTATTCATCTTGACATTATAACGACACAAAAGCATTGAAAGAGCGAACGCCTTAACTGAATCTGAGGAAATAGGGCATTATTTTTATAGGAACTCAGACATACTATGCCAAAAATTCACAACTCTGTCATTGCGGTCTTCTTGCAAGGTTAACTCTTAACTGTACACTTTTTAGCACATCTCACCACCTGGGCTCAAACTGGAACCTCACCTCTCCAGCTCAGATCCCCCTACCTGAAAGATTTTATAACCACCTCCAGCCCAGTCACTCTCTTACAATCATGCTTGTCTTATTTCCATCCACTTATTACTATCTCAAGTTGCCAATGCACTTACTATCTATTTGTACCTTTATCATCTGACTCTCTTAGAATGGATGCTTTCTGGGCAAGGAAGCTTCTGTTTTCCTCTCTGCTGTATCCTTGGTATTTAGCACAAGGCCTGGCCTCCACATGGCCCAATAGCAATTTATGGAATAAGGAAACAGATGAATGCCTTTACATAGATATAATTTTTAAAGTATTAACTTCCATTCACAGCCACTACTCATTTTCTACAGGAGTTTTGTTCACAATCCTCACGGCCCAGCATCATCTTTAAATAATGTGAATGTCATTCCCTTCTCTCTACCCCCAGTTAGCTGATGAAAGAAATGCAAGTATCTGGTTGGTTTTAAAAATCAAGAAGCGGGGAGTTTTCCTCCTGATGCCCTTGATCTTCAGATCCTGAGAGGGATCTCAGGATAAACGAAGACCTGCTCCCCTCTAACTCCAGCTGACTTCACAAATACCCAGACTGACCAATCTTCACTCTGCAAAAGAGGTCCTTTATTACAACTCCCAAGGTATCTCAGGGTTTGAGTGGAGGCCATTAGCTCATTGACAGAGAGCCTGCTGAGGGTTGGGGCATGGGGGCAGGAGGATGCACAGAAGCTAATATTAAATGACAAGAGACTTTGCCAATGGGAGCGGATTCAGAAATGATCAACTGTCTTGGGGATGGATGAGAACGAGAGAATCAAGTATTAAGTATTCAAATTTATCAAAACACTGTTGATGCACAGGGACATGTTTCACTTTTGCTCTTTTAAAATAAATTTTCGTTCGGGTCCATTGCTTAAGCCATTTTTACCCCAAGCCCTCTGCCAATCTGTCAAAAGATAACTCACTGTGCAAAGCATCTTTCTATGTATCTACCCATCATGCATCTCTCTACCCATATATCTAAGTATATCTGTCGATAGTTGTGCTAAGCACCGTATCTGTCTGTCTGTCTATAGATGTTGGATTGCATATACCAAGCCCATTTCTCCAGCACTGCCTGAGCATTAGCAAATCTTTCTACTAGTCAAGGCAACTTTATATTCTTGCAAAATAGGAAGGCAGTTGAGAAGACTCTGATGTCATGAAACTCTGAATCTAGTGCCCATCCACGCTGACTGCTTTCTGTGTGACCTTGGGCAAGTTACTTAGCCTCTCTGACCCTTAAGTACTTCATCCGAAAATCGGGTATCATGCAAACAGCTGTGTAACTATGGCATTTGCGGATAAAATGGGAGAAGTCAGTTCTTGGCAAATGGTAAATGTTAGCAAGAACAGGGATAAGGATAATGCCAATGCACCACTCACTGAACTTTTTTTTTCTTTGTTTTTTTTTTTTTTTAATTGTACTTTAAGTTCTGGGGTACATGTGCAGACCTTGGAGGATTGCTGCAGAGGTACACACATGCCATGGTGGTTTCTTTCTTTTATTTCTACGTCACCTGGGTGATCACCATGTGGGGACCAGAGAAGCATTCACCACTGGAAGTCAGGGCTTCCTTGGTGCCTCCCCAGGGGCAGCCCGCTGAGGGGGAAGCCGACACCAGGGATTTAAACCTTCCTCGGCTTCCTCATTCTATTAATCTGACCGTTAAGCAGAGAGTCCTGCTGATGCCAACAGATGCAAAGCTCTTCTGTGCTAATGGCAAAGGGCATTAGAGGAGTCCTCAGCAGCCAATCAATCCATCTCCCCCAACTCAGAACAGCTGCACAGGGACAGATGAACCAAGCGATGGCCGAGAACCACTGCAATTCATACATGGGAGAGAGAGATGGGTGAAGGAAAGGGCCCCTGCATGTTCTAATAATGCAGGCCAGGTCTTGGGTAGGCAAAGCAGCTGATGCACTGTGCAAGATACAGCTCTCAGTGAAATCTAACAGACAGGCTCACCTGTGGCAGCTGGGCTCAAGGATGGAGCAGGCAATACCATCGTTAAGCCAAGTGCACTGGGGGAAGAAAGTGGGAAGTGACCCAGGGCTCAGGGCACATCTGTCACCTAACCTCTGCAGAGTTCATTCTTCCAAGCTCGGCCACATCTGCCATCTTGCTCATGGCATATGGGTAACATTTGAGGCACTACTTCCTGCCAAAAAGGGACCTGACCCCCTTGTCTGACCTGCCTGCAGGCAGCTGAACAGGATCCCATCATTCACCCCACAATGGGCTGAGGCCCAGCACAAAGTCAGATCTGGCCACAGGCTTGTGCCAACAGTCACAAAAAAAAATCTGCACTTTGGTTGGGTTCCAACATTTCTTTAACATGGGAAATCAGAACTCAGAGAAAGACAACAATATTCCCAGGCTCCCCAAAGACAGGGAACCAAATCAGGCCGATGGAGCCCTGTCTGCAGACAAATTGAAGCCTTTTCCCAGTGGCATGGCACAAAGGCTGAGGGTCTACCCCGTGCCACTGCTGGCTGCAGATGGAGGCTCAGGTCCTTTGGGCTAACAGACAGGACTTTAAGAATGGTCCCTGTGTAAGGGGCTGCTGGCAACCTCAGGTGCTGCCCAAAGCCACTGGCCCCTGACTGCTCTTTCCCATGTGGGTTTTGAAGGGCTGATGGGGTGGTGTCCAGAGTGAAGGGTACAGGAAGGTCAAACACAGAACCATCTGGGGATGCAGTTGTTCCACTCCCAGGAGATAACATGTGACTTCCAGAGTTCGGGATACAGATGTTTGCCCTATTAGACTTTCCTAAGTCTAATAGGCTTTCCTTTTGGGGAAGGATGACGAGGAAGAGAAGGACCATCATTTTAAAATCATACCCTGGAATTTCTCTCCTAATCCATGGGGTAGACTGGGAAGAGAAACATTTCCCAAAGGGCAGCACCCATCTCTGATAAGTGTGTATTTAGGTGACATCAGAGGGTGACTAAAGGAACATTATTTTCACAGTTTAGTATTTTAATATTGGGCAAAAAAAGAAATTTAACTAGCACTTCAGACTTGTGATTCCACCAATATTATTGCTTGAGACAGCATTTCTCAATCTCAACAGCTTTCGTATTTAAGGCTGGATAATTTTTTTTTTTTTTTAAGTCTCACTCTGTCACCCAGGCTGGAGTGTAGTGGCTCAATCTCGGCTCACTGCAGCCTCTACCTCCTGGATTCAAGCAGTTCTCCTGCCTCAGCCTCCCAAGTAGCTGGGACAATAGGCACACACCACCATGCCTATCTACTTTTGGAGGTGGTTTGTTTGTGTTTTTTTTTTTTTTTTTTTTTTTTAGTAGCGATGGGGTTTCACCATATTGGCTAGGCTGGTCTCAAACTCCTAGCAACAAGTGATCCACCCACCTGGGCCTCCCAAAGTGCTGGGATTACAGGCGTGAGCCACCGTGCCAGGCCCAGGACCAGATAATTCTTTCCAGGAGCTGGCCTCTGTGTTATAGTATATTTAACTGCAAATCAGGTCTCTACCTACCGGATGCCAGTCAGAAACCCCCAACCAGATGATACCACCAACAAATGTCTTCAAATGTTTACAAATAACCACTGGGAATCAAAACCACCTTCTGGTTGAGAACCACTGGATTCACATAAGTCTATTTCTGAAAGCAAAGTGGGTTAAGAAAAAACTTATTTATTTTTTTTGAGACGAACTATCACTGTCACCCAGGCTGGAATACAGTAGCACGATCTCGGCTCACTGCAACCTCTGCCTCTTGGGTTCAAGTGATTCTCCTGAGTAGCTGGGATGACAGGCGCCTGCCACCACACTCAGCTAAGTTTTTATTTTTAGTAGAGACAAGGTTTTACCATGTTGGCCGGGCTGGTCTTGAATTCCTGGACTCAAGTGATCCACTCGCCTCGGCCTCCCAAAGTGCTGGGATTACAGGCATGAGCCACAGCACCGGGCTGGAAAAACCTATTTTTTAGGTGACTTTATAGGACAGATGAAATTCAAATAAGGCAAGCATGGTCAAGGTGGTAAGTACAGACAAAACCAAACCAGCGGGCGGCTAAACAGGCAGAGGAAACTGAATCCTTTTCCTCCTCAAAGCTGCACCTTCTATTCTTCCCTGCCAGCCCTGCTGCTTGGTCAGCCCTATGGCCCATTTGGCTGCACGTGTGCCCAGAGGACAGAAAAATAAAAGGAAACTCTGATCCGCTGGCCTTCCCCAGAAAGGAGGAAGCAAGGTGGGTCTCCTCATTCCTCTTAGGAGACCCAAGCAGAGATGCCAAGGAGAGGGCAAGGACCCAAGGCGGCGGGGGCAAAGGACAGGGGAGCAGGTGTTCTCTTCCAGTGCACTCCAGAAACCCTTGAAACTTACAATCCATCATTCAGCCTTGAAAGGTTCAAACAAGTCTGACTATATCTGACACTTGTAAACTCTTCACTGCGGGGCTCAGAATGAGGCCCAACCAGTCTTCTCTCTTTACTGTCAGACACATCCAAAGAGCTAAAGAAATGATCAATCCAAAGATAAGAAATATCCATTTCCAGCAGGAAAGGTCACAGTTCTACTGGTTTAAAAAGCTACCACTCAGAAGCACTTAGCACGTACCCCAGGCGTTATAAACATCATGTCCTGTGATTCTCAACCACAACCCTGCAAGGTGGACACTATCATTGGGGTAACGTTTCAGATGGGAGGACAGTGGCTTAGACATTATGTGGCCCCACAAATGTTGCAGGGCTAGAAGAACAGAAGTGGAATTCCACCTGGCTCTGCTGAACTCCAAGGCCCATACTCATAGCTGCTGCACTGTCCTATCTCCCAGGAAGGCAGAAAGCAGAGAGTCAGGACCGTGCTGTCCCTTATAAGACCCACTGACCGTCATCCTCCCCACATGGAAACACCACCACAATCACGATTCCTCAGGATGACCTAACATGCAAGTAGATAAAGGATGTGACTTCCTTCTATCTGCTGTCCTCACTGCCAAGGAGAAAAAGTCCTCCAAATTTAGGCATCAAAGAGCAACACTGGGCCAGGTCCCGGTGGCTCACGCTTGTAATCCCAGCACTTGGGGAGGCTGAGGTGGGCGGATCACCTGAGGTCAGGAATTCGAGACCAGCCTGACCAACATGGAGAAACCACGTCTCTACCAAAAATACAAAATTAGCGAGCATAGTGGCCCATGCCTGTAATCCCAGCTACTCGGGAGGCTGAAGCGGGAGAATCGATCGCTTCAACCCAGGAGGTGGAGGTTGCGGTGAGCTGAGATCACGCCATTGCGCTCCAGCCTGAGCAACAAGAGTGAAACTCTGTCTCAAAAATAAAAAAAGAATAGCATCTTCCCACTTCATGGCTCCCCTCTGTCTCCTCTCTTCTTTGCATGAACCTCCTCATGATCGTTGGGCAGGAGCAAAGGACAGGGAAAACTCAAAAGAAACAAAACAAGTGATTATGGCTCTTGCCACGGGAGGGAGGGGCACCAGACACGTGGGTGCAAATATGTGCGCACGTGCACACCCACACTATTGCACACACGTGTACACAATCTGCCAGTGTGTAGACACACAGGTATAGGCACACACACATCCAAATGTGACAACGGGCAGCTACGGGCCTGTCCAGCCGTTCAAAGCCAGGGGACAAGTCCCCTTGAGAGCTGGAATATCAACGCTGAGGTAAGTGGCAAAGACCAGAAAGGTACTCACCTGAGTCTCCAGGCTGATGAGCGGACTCGGGTGTGGATCCTGTGGGACGAAAGGAGAAAATGCAAGTGAGGAGTGGTAAAAAGTTTACTTACCACCCCAGTGTCACTTTGTCTTTTTTTTTTTTTTTTTTTTTTAAAGAGACAGGGTCTTGCTCTGTTGCCCACGCTGGAGTGCAGTGGTGTGATCACAGCTCACCGCGAACTTGACCTCCAGGACTCAAGTGGTCCTCCCACCTCAGCCTCCCACGTAGCTAAGACAACAGGAATGCACTACCATGCCAGTCTAGTTTTTATTACTTTTGTAGAGATGGGGGTCTCGCTACGTTGCCCAGGCTGTTCTCCAACACTTTGGCCTCAATGATCCTCCCACCTCAGCCTCCCAAAGTGCTGGGATTATAAGCATGAGCCACCATGCCAAGCTCCCAGCATCATTTTCAAGCAAAGCTTTGTTTCCTCAGTGCTCAGGCCACCCCACAGGGAGGGCAGCCCAACTCTCTCTCCTCCATTCTACAGAGACATCAGGACAGCGTGGCCCAGTCTTCCCGCCCCAACACTTCATGTCCAAATGATGAAGGAGGCTCAAGTTTTCTGTGAAGGAAACACCCACGTAGAGATCATACAGAAAACAAAGTGTAAAGAAAAAAGAAACAACACACCCTTGCCAAATATCTCAAAGTGCATCCAAACCCTCTATAGGAAGGAGACTTTGGCTCTGTAAGAGAAGTAGGAACAAACCTGAAAGAATACCGAGTTCTAGCCAGGGCCACGGCCACCTATTTGCTTCTGATCTTGGAAAGGATGAGGGAGGGAATGAGAGGGAACAGCTTACTTTCTGGTTTGAGTAGCATATTCCAGTGAGCTGGGGAAGGTCGTTTTTAGGATAGAGAAGGCCAGAGAAATGTCCTATTCATTCACTCTCTACAAAAAGCCGATTGACTGGGAATGCTTGGTGGTACTGTCTCAGGTCATTAAGCATGAACTCTGGGTTGGAGGAGAGACAGGGTGGGTACAGGAGGAGGGAAAGACTGATGGGAGGAGGTGGCAGTGTCCAGTGAGTGGTTTCCAAAGAAAATAGCAAGCCCAGCCCATGAAGGCTATTTCTGTCTACAGTATGTCTGCTCTGAACTTAATTGGATTTATAATTCTGGGAATCACAACCTGAAGATGCCTCCTACGGAAAATGGGCATGATTTTAGGGCCCTGAAGAACAGACCCAGTTTGAAGCTTTGCTTTCTCTTCCCATTTCCACCACAGGCTTTTAGAAAGTCATGCAAATTACCACCAGCCCACTGACCCATACTGTGAACAAGAAGGCAATGCAGGGAAGCTGGAACATTCTAAACCCCTCCTCGAGGTGAGCTGCCATTCACTGTCCTGATGACTGTTCCATCATATCTTTATAACGATGCCCGATTCTGAGGAGCGTAAGAGGCACAATCTGAGAAACGTGGTGAGCTCTGCTCAGCTCTGTCCTCGAGGAAGAGGAATTCATCATTCCCCCACTCCAACTCCCGGCAATTCTCCATCGGTGTAACTGAAAGGAAACTGCCAGGAGAACATCCCACTCCAATTCTCACATTGCCCCAGGCACTGAGTCTTCCTCACACTCCAGAAAACACTGAGGGGAACCTCTTCTCCCCCTCCCCCCACATTGCAGCCTTGACCTATAAAGGAATCTGGAGAAGTCATGAAGAAGCTGTTTTAAGCCTGGCTCTTCAAATCCTTACTGTTTCCTTCCCAGGGGTAAAGAAGTGGCAGCTAGGACTGGTAAAGACATAACACTCATAGAGCAACTTTTTTTTTGATCAGGCATTCTAAACCCCTACTGTGTCACGCCCATGCAGAAAGCGTCTACTCTTTACTTCCTGTTTCCCTGTGTCAAGCAAGCAAACGGGGCAGGACCCATTTTTGTCTTTGGGAAGCAAGACCATCCTCCTGGTCTGTGGGTGGCAGTGTGAGTCAGACTTGGTACATGCTACTTAGAGGGTGAGAGCATACATGCAACATCTGCTATTCAGGTCAGAGTAATCTGTGTCTACTGTGCACTCAGATCTTACCACCTCGATTCTGATTATAAGACAAGAAGCTGCATCTCAGCCTCAAAATTAGCCTCAATCTCCAAGCCAAGTCCTAGCAAAGCACCGCACTGGGGTGTTGAGTGCATGCCCAGATTAATTAAACTGTACTTCGCAGCCCATTTGGCTACTGTCTGAGACTTATGCTTCATTGCTTAGAATCTCCACAAGGTCGAAGAGGAGAGAATGCCATCCTGAACCCCTAAAACAGCTCCAATGGACAAGACTTTCCTTGGGAAGTCACAGGAAATCTCTGTTAACTGTGCTGACAAAATCAAGAGCCTGATCCCTAGATGCAGTGAAGCATCAACTCTCTCTTTGATGTTGCAAGATCAGAGACCTAATCAGTGCATGGTCAGGGATCCAAGATTAAGAAGATTCTGGAAAGCAAAAGCACAAATTCTATTTAGCATCTTCATTAACTAGCCGGGAAGAAGATAAAGTCCTCACAAGTGGCCACATCATCAATACTTAGGACTCGCTTGCCAAGATTCTTTTGCTGTCCTCCCTCTGTGCACAGTGGAAATGGAAGACTCTCCCTGAAGAGCCTTCCAGTCCAGAGGATTCAAAGTATGACTATATATCTGTGATCACTTTCAGCAACATCCTCCTTAATTGGAAAGGCTAACGAAGTGGAACCAGGTCAATGATGCTGTCTGCCTAATCCATCCTATCTGTCTAAATTGGGACTCTTTGGTTTACAGTAGAGTAAATTCCTGTCCATCAGAGGAAAGCCTCCTGGAGACCAAAGGGGAATTTGCAACGTGTGTGCATGCTACAGTAGAGTGCTTTCAGAATCTTAATGCAGGTACCAGTAACCATGGAACTGCCTTCAACGAGGGAAGCCCTTTCATATCATCTACTGCAATAGCTAAGTTGGGGGAGTCAAATGGGGGACTAGGTGCACTGAATTGGTGGCCCTCATTCGTCACAGCTCCTAGAGCCACACCCTCTGGCCATGTGACACTGCAGTTCTTGGCTGTGTGCTTCTCCATCCCCTCAGGTTGGCTGTGCCCATTTGACTGTTTTACCCAATGGGAGGTTGGCAGCTGTGGCATAAGCAGGGGCTTGAAATATGCTTCAGTGATGAAGTGTGGCCTATTGTGTTTTTACCATTACCACAAGAGATCATGTCCTGTCCCCAGTACCCTGCTGGTCCAAGGACAACAGGGTACTGGAACAGACCTGTACAAAATCTGTAGCCTGGAGGCAAGCCCGGCCCAGATCAACCGACCCCCTGCCAACACACGGAAAACGTATGCTTGTTTCACAGCATTGAGTTTTGAAGTCATTTGTTACACAGCATTACTGTGGCAATAACTGATATACTTTCTAAACACTGACCTTGATAGATCAGAAAGTGTTATCACAAACACTCACAGACTCAAAACCTAAAAAATACATGCTCTTTTCTTTTTTTTTTTTCTTTTTTGAGATGGATGCTCGCTCTTTCACCCAGGCTGCAATTCAGCCACAGAATCTCGGATCACTGCAACCTCCGCCTCCTGGGTTCAAGTGATTTTTCTGCCTCAGTCTCACAAGTAGCTGGGATTATAGGCACCCACCACCATTGCCTGGCTAATTTTTGTATTTTTAGTAGAGACGGGTTTCACCATACTGGCCAGGCTAGTCTCGAACTCCTGACCTCGTGATTCGCCTGCCTCGGCCTCCCAAAGGGCTGGGATTACAGGCATGAATCACTGTACCCAGCCTACATGCTCCTTCTCTAAGTCTACAAATGCATGCCAGGAACCTGAATTAACTACAGCTAATAGCGATCATTTATAGAGGGCCTACTAGGTGCCAAGCCCTGTGTGCTAGCTGTACCATTACATCAAGCAACGAAATCGGTGACCTTCATCCCCGTGTGCCCGATACACCAGTCCTTCTGAATATGTTACTTAGATACTATCATAACATTACAGGAAATGATTACTCAGAATCCTTTT
Source organism: Sapajus apella (assembly GCF_009761245.1). Classification (NCBI taxonomy): domain Eukaryota; kingdom Metazoa; phylum Chordata; class Mammalia; order Primates; family Cebidae; genus Sapajus; species Sapajus apella. The sequence continues at coordinate 5,146,900 of NW_022436991.1, read as the reverse complement.
GCCAGGAAATATAGACAGTTTTCATTCCTTTGGTTTATTCTTAACTTTGTCCTATGGGACTATTACTTGACTGAGGTACTGAACAGTTGAATACTAGCAATAAATGACATTTGTTAAGTTCTTACTATGTTCCAGGCACTGGGCTTAACTTCTATGCATACATCATTTCATTTACCCTGTAATAACCCTAAGAGGTAGATACTATCATTATCGCTGTCATTAGCATAGAGATGGAGAAGCTGATGACCAGAGAGATTGGTAACCCGTCCGACTCACACAGATGCTGCTGAAAGCCTGGATTTGATCCCAGCAGCTTACACTTGAGAACTCTGGGTTCCGCTATTTTACAAGAGCTCTGTTGGAAAATCCATTTTTACTTTAAATAAAGTCATCCTGCAGTTTTTGGATAATGTCTATCAGAATCAAGAATACTTACAGCAAATAAGCAGTACCACCTTAAAAAATACCAGAATCCATTTAAAAAAATTTTTTTTTATATTTTGAGACGGAGTCTCACTCTGTTACGCAGGTTGGAGTGCAGTGGCACTAACTTAGCTCACTGCAACCTCCACCTCCCAGGTTCAAGCCATCTTCCTGCCTCAGCCCCTGCTGGTAGCTGGGATTATAGGCATGTACCACCATGCCCAGCTAATTTTTGTATTTTTAGTAGAGATGGGGTTTCGTCACATTGGCCAGGCTGGTCTCCAACTTCTGACCTCAGGTGATCCACCTGCCTCAGCCTCCCAAAGTGCTCGTATTATAGGCATGAGCCACCGTGCCCAGCCACCATCTGTCTTTTTTAAAAAGGTAGTGGACATGGTTGATAGAAATTGGCAAACATATCATGACCAAAAACAAAACAGTCACTTTGCCACAGCAAGGAACCGTGTCGTTAGCTAAATCAATCCACACATGTTTACTAAGTTCCAAGTCAGTAGCTAGCTCTATGCCTGGCAGGTGCCACAAGGGGGACAGAAATGAGTTTAAAAGTGACTCTGTGTACACTGCTATTCCCAAAGCTAACTGTTTAAATAAGTGGCAGGAGCCTGATTACAGGTCTTAGAGAAATGAAACTTGTCTACACCTCAAAAGTCTTACTTGTAAGAACAGGAAGCCAGGCTCCAGGCCAAAGGCCTGATTTTAACAAGCAATTAAGCTCCAAAAAAGAAAGTAGAGGAGGAGGAATTTGTTCGTTATCAATCCACGCATGCACCAAACCTGTCTGGCGCTCCTGGCAGATTCTGAGCCCTGAGCTAAGCCTCAGCCACTGGAAAGGGTGTTCTCTTCCTTTGCTTTGAGGATGTTCCTAAGACAGCACTTGCTCCTGGGTGTCAGGCAGTGTCATTCGTATAGAGATAATGAGCCTGGGACTCATGCCTTCAGAGCCAGATTTCTCGGTGAGGCCCACCAAATCAACGACATAGACCATGGGTCTTTACATGCCACCTGCTTTCAGACGCTCCCAGGGAATGCTTCAGAAGGCTGGCTTGGTGCTTTCTCTCCCCGAGGGCCCTCTAATTAAGGCCAGAACTGAGAACCTTCCACCATCAAAAAGATGGAGTCTCACTGTTACTCATCATCCAATTACCAGACAACGTGGAAAATCTAAGAAACTCTTCATGGGATCGCAGACCACAGCAAACGAAAACTCACTCCTGCCGCTAGCGTGCTGGAGAACGCCGAGCTGAAGCCAAGTTTGAATGCCCAGCCAGAAACCTAAAGAGACGCTGTCACTTAGCTGCAGGCCTGGTGCAGGGCAAAGTGGGACTGTTCAGTGGGAACACAGTGCAGGTTTAGGGGTCGGCCCAGGGTTCAAACCATGCATCACCACTGTATTCGTTCGCTAGGGCTACTGTAACAGTATGCAGGCTAGTTGGCTTAAACAACAGAGATTTATCTTTTCACAGTTCTACAGGCTGAAAGTCCAAGATCAAAGTATCTGCAGGTCTGGCTTCTGAGGTCTGACTCTCCTCTTAGCTTGCAGAGATGGTGGCCTCCTCGCCATTTCCTCACAGTCTTTTCTCCATGCGTATGCATCCTTGGTATCTGTGTGTCCAAATTTCCTCGTTTTTTGGGGGCGGGTGAGGAGGGAAGATGGAGTCTCACTCTGTCACCCAGTCTGGTGGGCAGTGGCATAATCCCAGCTCACTGCAACCTCTGCCTCCTGGGTTCAAGTGATTCTCCTGCCTCAGCCTCCTGAGTAGCTGGGATTACAGGTGCTTGCCACCATGCCCAGCTAATTTTTTAAGGTATTTTTAGTGGAGATGGGTTTTCGTCATGTTGGCTGGCTGGTCTTGCATTCCTGACCTCAAGCGATCCAACTGCCTCAGCCTCCCAAAGTGCTGGGATTACAGTCATGCGCCACCACACCCAGCTAATTTTTGTATTTTTAGTAGAGATGGGATTTCACCATGTTGGCCAGGCTGGTCTTGAACTCCTGACCTCAGGTGATCTTCCCACCTCAGCCTCCCAAAGCCCTAGGACTACAGATGTGAGCCACCACACCCCGTCCAAATTTCTTTTTCTTATCAACAAACCAGTCAGATTAAATGAGGATTCCATTAATTTAATCACCTCAGTAAAGGCCTTATCTCCAAATAGTCACGTCTTGAGGTACTGGGGTGGGGGGTAGGGCTTCAACATATGAATTTAGGGTGGGGGTACAATTCAGTCTGTAACAACCACCTAGCACCACTTGTGACCTTGGGCGAAGACCTTAGCTTCTGTGATTTATTTTTCTTATTGACACTATGTAAACAGTTAGGATTATACTTGCCAATACAGCTACTGTAAGAAAGTAAAAAACAGAATTTATTTTCTGGGGCCTTTTTGTAAGGGACATAATTAACAATTACATAATCTTAGGAGGTATAAGGCTCAATTGTTTCAGGAAACCCTAACGGAAGGCCTCCTCCTCGTCTTGAACGTGGGAAACCACGACATCCTGAGTTGTAGTGAACATTAAATACCAATAGATACTGTGCATAGTGACAATCTCAGTTCTCACTCATAGGCGGGTGTTGAACAATGAGAACACAGGGACACAGGGAGGGGAGCATCACACACTGGGGTCTGCCGGGAGGGACTAGGGGAGGGACAGCAGCAGGTGGGGAGTGAGGAGGGATAACATGGGGAGAAATGCCAGATATAGGTGACGGGGAGGAAGGCAGCAAACCACATTGCCATGTATGTATCTATGCAACGATCTTACATGTTCTTCACATGTACCCTGAAACCTAAAACACAATAAAATATTTATTTTTTTAAAAATGATCTTCTGTTTGATTTCTTCCTCCAAGCTTACAAAGGCTGAGGCATATCCCTCTATACTCAACCCTACTAAACCACGAGTCTTCTGCACTGCAAGTTACTGTAGTGCAGCCCATGCCGTATGATGGCAGTGAAATGAGCAAATATAGCTAATTCGTTCTGAATGCTTACTTTGTGCCAAGCATATGAAATTCCTGCAACCCTGCCAAGGAAGGTATCATGATCCCCATTTTATAAATCAGATAACTGATGCTCTCAGAGAATCATCTGCTCAAAAACACAGGGCTAATCACGGATGGAACCAGGAGCAGGAAGCAAGTTTCTAAGTTGCCAGAAACTAGTCCTTTAACCGACATCCTGGTGTTTCTCCAAAGTATGAACTTACCGAATCAGAATCTCTGGGCAAGGGTCCAAGGAATCTACACTTTTATTAAACAGCCTTGGGGGATTCTTATGTACACTGAACCGGAATGCCTCTACATGATACCTAAACTACACCATGCGTAATTCAAGACTGAAAAAGCTTCCAAAGTGACCAAGAATACGACTCCTGCCTCTAATCCCCAACTAGCCACCAAGTGTTAGATGCATGCATGAAAAGTTTTAAGAGGGTAGCGTTCATGCTCTGCATCCCCAAGAAATTTCCAGTATGAGTGCAAGGTGTTCCTTTCTCCCCACTTTGGTGAAGGGATCTGTCTTGCCCTAGAAACCTGGCTACCACCCTCCTCTTTTCTAGCATTTCCTCCCCAGGGAAATGGGACTCTTTCTCAACTCCTTCTCAGGATCTCCTTGTAGCAATCAAGGTGTTGCATAATGGGGCTTTCTCTTCAGATGTCCCTGTGGGATTTCACAGCTGCTCCTAAGAGAAAGGCTGGGCACGTGCAGGGCAGGCCAGGCCAGGCGGCATTGGGTGATGAGGGAAGGATGCCAGGGACACAGAAGAGTCCTTGTTCTCTAAAAAAGGCCTCCTTTGGAATGTGAATGCCAGCCAGAATCACACAGCCCTCACCTTGTTAGAAAATGTGAACTCACCTTCAAATAGGGCTCAGGGGAGAAAACAGAAACCCCACAGAGAGAACAACGGGAATCTCAGTGTTTTACAGAAATGTTGGCAGATATCGTTAAGCCCTTTAAGCTGGGCATGTTGCTCTCTCTTTGGTATTCAAAAAGTTTAAAAAGTTGGTCTTTTTGCTCTCCTACATTCATTCCATATTTCTTAGCTCAGACCCCAGAAATGAGCAGTAGAGCCTTAAAATGAAGGCCGTTGGCGATGGTAATCACCCACAGCCTTGGAAGATAGAGAAACCACAGACTCATGGAAACATGGGAATCATTATTATTATTATTTGAGATGGAATCTCGCTCTGTCACCCAAGCTGGAGTGCAGTGGTTCGACCTCAGCTCACTGCACCCTCCGCCTCTGGAGTTAAAGCGATTCTCTGTCTCAGCCTCCCAAGTAGCTGGGATTACAGGCGCCCACCACCACACCCAGCTAATTTTTGTATTTTTAGTAGAGACGAGGTTTCACCATCTTGGCCACACTGGTCTTCAACTCCTGACCTTGTGATCCACCCGCCTTGGCCTCCCAAAGTGCTAGGATTACAGGTGTCAGCCACTGCGCCAGGCCGGGAATTATTTTAATGCTTCTCCAGCTTGGTATGTGTATCCTTGAGCACAAGTGGTTATCAAAAATCTAAACTCCTATATATAATACTTTGTTCTGTGTGCATGCACCTCAAGAGGTTTTGTAATTCTTTAAAACGTACAAAGAATTACCATCTTGGAATTACAAGGTTTTGAAGAAACCTATCTGGAAAGATTAGAGGCTTGAGCTACAGAGTGTTAAGAGAGGAATGCCCTACTGGTGGCCTGCGGACTTCAAGCTGGTCTGCTGTTTGTTTTTTTTTTGGCCTGCAGCCTTGATGAAATAGTTCAGATCATTGCCAATGTTTTAAAACCAGGATACTTCACAGGCAAATGCAGATTTCTCATTTCTCCTTTAAGAACAGAAGATTTAGCAAAACTAGATGTGTATTCTCGCAAGAAAACAGCTCCAGATCGAGCAGCTGCTTGGCTACTGCAAGCAGCAGAATTGATCACCCCCATATTAATGTAAATTGCCTAAGGCCACATAGCTAATCAATATTGACAATAATCAAAATACTAGCTAACACTGTTCCCACACTGAATGCAAGGTATTACTGTAAGGGGTGTATAAATACTGTCTCATTTAGATCTTACAACTGGCTGGATATGGTGGCTCACACCTGTAATCCTAGCACTCTGGGAGGCCAAGGTTGGCAGATCACCGGAGATCAGGAGTTCGAGACAAGCCTGACCAACATGGTGAAACTCTATCTCCACTAAAATACAAAATTAGCTGGGCGTGTTGGCGCATGCATGTAGTCCCAGCTACACGGGAGGCTGAGGCACAAGAATCGCTTGAACCCGGGAGGTGGAGGCTGCAGTAAGCCAAGATTGTGCCACTGCACTCCAGCCTGGGTGACAGAGCAAGACCCTGTCTCAAAATAAACAAACCTTACAACAACTCTAGGAGACAGGCATCAAAAGCCCCATTTTACAGATGGTGCAACAGAGGCTCAGAGGAGAAGTAACGTTTTGAAAGTCATTCATTAGGAGGTGGTGAAGCCAGGATTTCAAACAGGGCATCCTTTTGGACCACTAAGCTACACTGCCTTCCAGTGGCACAACCACATCTTGAATTGGAATCATTAAACCACAGTTCATGGTTCTATCAGCATCCCGGAATTGGATCTGATACTCCACATACTAGACGTTCCCATTTTCTTGCTGTGAGTCTTCCGGTTGACTACTTAGCTTGTTACAGTGGTCAATGGTGATAATCATCACCATCATCACCTCACAGTCACTGTAAGCATGACAAAGATGTTTTACCAGGGCCTGGCTCAGTCCTGACAGAGTGGATGGGGCACCAACGTTAGTTCCTCTTAGAAGGCAATTGCCGACACTCTACACCGTTTCGCTTTTCACAGCTCAGAGGCATTTCAGGCCTTAAACAAGACCTGCCACGTGCCAAGAAAGTAGCCTCTACACGACAAGGCCCAGACAAGAAGTGCTGGCTAAATTCCACCAAGGCTGCACATCTTTCTAGAGGTGGCCACCCAGGCTCTGAATGAACACACATCTTCCTGGAGCTGGGAACACAAGCCACAACTCTACCTCGGCCCGATCGTTAGCTTTTCCCACGCACAGGGTGAGTCCTCTGTTCAACAAGAAAATAGTTCAGATTTGAGCTCCAGAATCCAAAATTGTGAGTTCAAGAAAAGCACTTAGACATGTAGACCAGGTGAGCAGCTACTTCCCTATAAGGTACCTAAGACAGCTATTACTAAGCAGTCCACCTGGCCTCAGGTTCTCAATACGGCTGGAGGAGCAGATATCTATTTACTCATAAATTCCAGTTTCCCTAGATTTCCGCCCCTGACTTGAATCAAACCCATCCATGTCTAGAAAGGCATGGAAGATCCAGAAGGAGAGACGTATTTCTTAAAGGCCACATACAGTTTGGGTTAAAATTCAGTATAGAATCACAGTTTTTTGATACCAAATCCGGAGTTCATCCCATTTTGCCAAAATAAATTTCTACGCACATCCCTCCCTGCTTTTCTTCACTTCCTCCTCTTTCCTTCACAAGAGGCTCTGACCAGGACATCTTTTGTTCGAAGATACAGGAAAACAGTGATTCAGCAGCGCTTCGCGTCTGGAATGTCTCCAAGAGGTCACACACAGAACGGCCAACACAAACCACGGGGGAAGAGAACAATCCCAGGAGGTGAGGAGTGGAGGGCTTTGCAGTTCCAGGCTACAGCTCGGAATGTGCCTTCCTAGGCCAGCTGCCTTCCTGGTGCAGAAGAGAGATGCTCAGAACACCTGGCTGGCAGGTGGGCCTACAGGGGACAGATGATGGGCCGTCTACATTTAGAGTCAGGGTAAAGTCAGAAAGCTTCGGCAGAGGAGGGACTCTGCCTGCAACCTGTCCCCTCAACCTCCTCCAATATTTCTTAATAAAAGGATGGTGACAGTGAAGATGACGGCCTTGAGGACAGTGCCCAGTATACAGCCATCACTGCTTATATTCTTACGAGATACCACCATTAACAATTTATGGGCATTACTTCAGCAAACCCACATTCCATCCTCATGAAGTGGCTGTTCCCAGAAGGCCATAAAGTCTGGAAACAGATTTTATTGGTTTTCCGTTTTTTTTTTTTTTTTTTTTTTAAAAAGAGACAGGGTCTTACCCTGTTGCCCAGATTGGAATACAGTGGCACAATCATGGCTCACTGCAGCCTTGAACTCCTAGGCTCAAGCAATCCTTCCCCTTTCACTGTCCCAAGTAGCCAGGAATACAGGCGTGTGCCACCATGCCTGGCTAATATTTTATTTTTTTGTAGGGATGGGGTCTTCCTAGGTTGCCCAGGCTGGTCTTGAACTCCTGGTCTCAAGCGATTTCCTGCCTCGGCCTCCCAAAGTGCTACAGGCATGAGTCAATGCGCCCAGTTTGCATTTTCTCTTGATGGTATTACGTATTTCCTTGTTCTTAGATTATGAATACTCTGTACTACTGTTCTTAATTTATATAGGAGGAAACTGAGGCTCCAGAGTTTTAAGGTTTAATGGAAAGCCACAGAGCCAGGCCCATTTAACTTTAATTATCTTCAGAGAAGATTTTTTTTTTTTTTTTTTAAATAAAAGGTAACCAGAACACTTTGAAGTGGTATGGTTTGATCTTCATGGTGCACTGAAACACTTTTTAAATTTTTTTAGATGGCGTTTCACTCGTTACCCAGGCTGGAGTGCAATGGCCCAATCTCCACTCACTGCAACCTCTGCCTCCTGGGTTCAAGCGATTCTCCTGCCTCAGCTTCCTGAGTAGCTGGGATTAGTAGGCACCTGCCACTACTCCCGGCTAATTTTTGAACAGTACATTTTTTTTAAGTTAGGTGCTAGCATTTAAAAAATTAGGGTTGGTTCCAGGTCCAAAATGCCCATCGATGATAGACTGGACAGGGAAAATGTGGCACATATACACCATGGAATATTATGCAGCCATCAAAAACGATGAGTTTGGGTCCTTTGTAGGGACATGGATGAACCTGGAAACCATCATTCTCAGCAAACTGACAGAAGAGCAGAAGATCAAACACCGCATGTTCTCACTCATAGGCGGGTGTTGAACAATGAGAACACATGGACACAGGGAGGGGAGCACTACACACTGGGGCCAGTTGGGGGGAAATAGGGGAGGGACGGTGGGGGGTGGGGAGCTGGGGAGAGATAGCAAGGGGAGACGTGCCAGATGTAGGTGATGGGGAGGAAGGCAGCAAATCACACTGCCACGTGTGTTCCTATGCAAGAATTTTGTATGTTCTTCACATGTACCCCAAAACCTAAAATGCAATAAAATAAATGGGAAAAAAAAATTAGGGTGAGTTCACGATATTCTGATTTGTGGCTTTTTCTTGAAATGTGGGAAGATCTGACCCAATGAGGAGGCAAGTCCACCTCAGGTGAGCACACCCCCATCTGTCTGCCACAGCCCCACCCTGCCCACCTGGGCTGAGCCCCGAAAGCATCTAAGTGTATGACCTCCCTATTTGTTTACCACCACGCCTTATCCCTCCCCACAAAGGAAGGTACCATGTTAACCAATGAACATGACTCCAACCCTCACCGCCCCCAGCAGCCTCAAGAAAGAAAAGTTCAGGATCCCATAACGTGACAGCAGAAAGAGAAAAATTCAAATAATCCTTGTGTAAATGGAGCACTGAGGTTAATTCACACAGAAGCGTCTTCCTCGAGTTCAACAGTCTTGACTTTTCATGGCCGTGACCCAGGAGAGAGGTGCCTGAGCAGAAGGCAGAACAGGAAGAGGTTCTTAGAACCCACTGTTTTCTCTCTTCCTGCACAGCCGCCCCGTGCAGCTGCCTGCAAACAGCCTGGCTGTTTCTTTCCCCAACTCTCGGAAGGAAGCGCTCTCGTCACCCATGACAACAGAGTTGGCCCGAGGAGCTAAAAACGTGCACTGGGGCTCGGAGCCCAGCTCTCCTTCTGCTCAGGGCAGCCTCAGAGACGGGAAGATGGGAAGAAAGTATAGCCTGGGATAGAACATCCTGCAAGCCACTTACAAAGCCCCAGCTGGGGGGTGGGGGAAGGGAATGACAGGAGGGGGACCAGAGGAAGGGGGTCCAGGACACATCGACTTTGTACAATGAGCTCCTTTCTTCAGTGAATAGAGGACTCTCCTCAACTCTGTCTCAATGGCTTTGTTTCCGAAACGATCAATTCTACACCCAGAAAGCCAAATTTGCCAGACCTCGTGCCAAGGTCAGGCAAGAGCCTGAGATCCCCCAAGCAAGTTGATAATCAACACGCAGGAGACGACGGCGGATCGAAAGCTTACAATGATCTGCTTTGATTTCCACACTTTCCGCGGTGGGGCGGGGCTGGGGGACCCTCGCTCACATGCGTGCCACGCTTGGTGGAACTACAGGCTCTATTCAGGAGACTGAGTGTTACTTTCCCAGGGACTTCGTTGAGGCAACTGCGGAGAAGGGTAGGCGGGATGAGAAAGAGCTGGAGAAACAAGATGCGAGGTAAAGTGTGTAGTTTTGAATTGAACACATTCACGAAGTAGTGGGAAGCATCCCTAATAACTCAGCAGTGGCCTCTGCTCAGCCAGCCCTTTGGGAACATGATCTTCATGGGCTGACTGCAGAGGTGGCCAAAAGAAACTGCAATCTACATGCAGTATTCAGCTCAGGCATACTTGGTTCAGCCTGCACAACGTTTGAAAAAGAAAAAAAAAAAAAAAAGCCTACATAGGATGCCAATACTTCACATTCAGGAGGTTTCACATAAAAATGCAAAGTTGTTGCATTTCTTGGAAAAATCAGAAGACCTGGCTACCCAAATCCAGTGTTTTCCTAAAGGACTGCCTGTCTGGCACTGAGAAGCAGCTATCCCTCTTAGAAGACTCACAGACCCTACGGCTTGCCACAGTTTCTGCCCCAGACACATGTCCTTCACTTAAGGCTGCTGGTGTGGCTGCTGTGGGCACTGGAGTTTGTAATCTCTGGTTAGTGGGTCCCAAGCTAAACCCAGCACTTTCAGCCAGAGGACCTGAGGTTAGAGAGAAGCATGGGATATGAACCATAGACTGGTTGTCAAGTAACGTGGCTGCAAAGTCCAAGAATAATTTGACTCAAGAAGCACATATGAACACACACCCAAGAACAAAGGCTGAGAGCAGAGTTTACTCCCATGGACAGGGGTGGGAGTCCCGTCTTCTCATCAACCCCTGCCATATGCTCTTTTGATACCTTGTGTCACTTCCCCAGGACCAGGGACAATCTTCATTGTTCTTATGCTTAATGTGGCCCTGAGACTGCTACACAGAAGGCACTTCGTAAATTCTTGTTGAACCCAAATCCATTGAAACCCAATTCATGTTAGGTTGGAATCTAAGAGATGTATGCTGAGAACTCAGCCAACTTTTGAGCTGTAGGATGTCTTCCTGACTGTAAGTCAAGGCACGTCCTCCCTATAAAGACTTCAGGGCGTAAATGGCACGGAAGGAGGCAAGCTTGGCCTACTGATTGGCTATGTCTGAGGTGAGGATGCAGAAAGGTTAGTCTTTATGGTATATGCAGCATATGTGATGAACTCTATGGTCTGTTAAGAAGATATTACATGTACTGATTTCATAAAATTAAAGTATGTTCTCAACTTATCAAAGGATGCCAAAACTCAACAGAAGCAAAGAAGGACCTCAAGCGGTGGCAGATGCAGCATATTTTACTGTAGTCTTTCTAGGTCTAAAAAGATAAAATGAGGTTTATCACATCTGCTTCTGCTGTGTGTAGCCACGGCCACACACAGCTCTGTATATGAGAAAGAGAGAGAGAGAGAGAGAGAGAGAGAGAGAGAGAGAGAGAGAGAGAGTGTGTGTGTGTGTGTGTGTGTGTGTGTGTATATGCACATGGGTACACACACATTTGTGAGCATTCACATGCTCATACAGGTATGTATCCATGGTCTCTCATATTCAAAACCCCTCTCAAGAGCTGCAATGGGAACTGTAGATTTTGTTTGCCGAGTATCCCTAATTTTGGAATTCCTTCTAAGTTACCCCATTCTTGGTAATAATTTCAGATGGCTGCTGTGGGAGGGGAGGCTAGCTTCAGGCAAGATTCCACTAGGCAGAGTTTTATTTCTGAGCTGGGACAGAAGCAGAAAAGATTAACAGGAAAAACATGCAGCATCCCATCTCTGCACTTTGCTATTAGTTATAATTATTCATGCAGGAGCATCTTTAAACACCAACTGAGGGAAATATCACAGTTGTTCTGATTTCACATGCTAACTGTGTTTACATGCTAACAGCATTTCTCAGGGACAATTATCTTATTACTAGTGCGGTAATCTTTTCAATCTTTTCAACACAGTTTACAGCTGCAGACTTCAAAAATTAAGGCTAATTAAGACCCTGCTTTCGGCAGGTACAGTAAACTACTCACACATTTCAAGAGGGTAATAGAAAAATCAGTTTAGGGGAAAGGGCATTAGAGGGGCACAGTGTTAAATCTGAGAGAAGACATTAGATAACTTCCATCAGTTTGAGGACTACAGCTCTCCCATTGCTAATGAACGTCAAGAACAAGTTCCATTGATGGAAAGGCCTGGAGAATTCAGGACCAAGGACAGCCAGTCTGCCCCATTTTTAGGATAAAGTGGGTATTTTGCATTCAATTATCCATTTCCATTCATTATATTCTTCCATGTGACTTCATTATAGAACAGTGGCTAAGAACATGGAAACCTGTACCAGAGCATCTGTGTACAAATGATGGCTCAATTATTTTCTGTTTGAACTTAAGCAAATTACTTGAGCTCTTGGTGCCTCAGTTTCCTCATATGTCAAGTAGAAATAATGATATATACTTACTTCTCATGCCTGTTATTAGGATTAACTGAGTATTTTTAAAGCACTTACAATAACGTCTGATTATCATAACCATCAAATATGTATTCCTTTTAAAAGTGTAGTCCGTAAGGACTAAAAACACATCTATTTTGTAACACGTTCTTGACCTCACACGTACTCACTGCATTATGGGCCATTTGAAGGCTGCTAATAGATAATCATAGCTATATTTACTGTGCCTGTTATCAATACATTCTCCAGTTATTCGCCCTGCTATCTCATTAGCTGCCATATAAAACCAGCATCTTGGATCGTCCAATATTATTTTTTGTTTTGTTTCATTTTAAATCACAGAGAAGCAGAATGCTCTCCGAAGGGCCATTATTGCGATCCAAATTCACAGTCTAGCTTCTTAAATCCCAAGCAAAATCTCTGGCATCCCAAGTTATAGCATCTGAGAAACCACTAATCAGTGTTTGTAGTTCTTGGGTCACTGAAGTTCATCAGGCACCTACTGTGTGCCTGGACCTAGGCCTGAGGGTCTGCTTTCTGAATGCTCACACCAATAAGTAATGCTGTCCCCATTTTATGGCTGAGGAAACAGGCTTCAGATAATTCTATAGCCACAAAACTTGTGAATAAAACAAAGTTACCATGTAGTACACGTTTCATTCTCTCCAACATTCTTTTAACCTAGCTGGCGGAATTTCTCAAGATGATGAATACTAGTAGTATCATTATTACTAGTTGTAGAACTCATAGTAATGGTTGTTACCATCAACACCAACATACACTATGTACCAGGCACTATTCTAAGCCGCTGACATATATTACTCACTTAATTCTCACAACTGTCCTTAAGGAATGAACTCCTATTAGGCTGTATTTACAGATGAGGGACCCAGACTCAGATAGGTTATTCCTCCTGCCCAAAGTGACAAAGCTGCACAGTGTTGGAAGTAGAATTTGACTGAATCCAGGAGATCTGGCTCAAGACCACTGCTTGTGAACACTCTGTTCTCCTGCTCTAATACCTATAAAAGTCAACAACTGTCTTTTTTTTTTTTTTTTTTCTTTTTTTAAGACGGAGTTTTGCTCTTGTTGCCCAAGCTGGAGTGCAGTGCGGTAAGATCTCGGCTCACGGTAACCTCCACCTTCCAGTTTCAAGCAGGTCTCCTGCCTCAGCCTCCCAAGTAGCTGGGATTACAGATGCCCACCACCACACCTGGATTATTTTTCTATTTTTAGTACAGACAGACTTTCACCATGTTGGTCAGGCTGGTCTAGAACTCCTGACCTCATGATCCACCCACCTCGGCCTCCCAAAGCGCTGGGATTACAGGTGTGAGCCACCACGCTCGGCCAACAACTGTCTTCTTTTCAATGTACACATAAGGTACAACAAGGTAGCTGGAAGGACTGATCCCATCATCTTCTACTAAACCACTGATTGCAAAATCAGTGATTTAGTTAGATCTGTGACAAATGCTACCAAAGGGGAGAATGTAGGGACAGAAAACACAGAAGCTTCATCCTGAAGAGATCAGAAAGGTTCTTTCAGAAAGGGAGAATTAAACTGGCTCCAAAGAATGACTGAGAATCAACTTGTTCATGGGAGAGGAGAGGACAAGCATTTTAGGCAGAAGGAAATAAACCATCAGCAAAGGCTCTAAGGTGGGCAGGCACTCCTAATTTGGAGGACTCAAGGAAAGGACATCTACATCTAGAATCAACATTGAGAAGCATAAGATAAAGAAGGAGGACCTGGTGTAGGGGCTGCTAAGCTAGGGAGTCCCTTTGGGAGCTAGGAAGGAGCTTGGATTTTATCCAAAGAGCAACAGGGAGTCACTGACGAGGTTTATGTGTAGATTGATCTGAATCTTCATCAGAATCAGCTTTCAGTCCTGCTACCTAGATGATAATATTTGGCTTTTACATCATCAGAGCCAAAGGTACCTCTGAAAAACCAACTCAGTGAATCAGCACACTGAAGATTTTCAAAATGAGTCCCAAATAATTCCTATTCCCCATTTTTAGGGATCACCACACAACCCACACAGTCTAAGACATTAGCTTGCTACTACCTACCATGCCTTACAAATTATTCAATTCTCAGTACTGTTATTACAGACTGAAAAAAATCAAGAGGGGATCATTGTAACATATGAAAGCTGAGTATCTTTTTTTCTCTCTAAAATAGACCCAAAAAAAAATCAATCAATCTAGGTTAGATAAATGTCAATTTGCAAGCGAGTTCTATGGCTTAGAAAAATGACACGAGCATTTGTAGGCTGAAGGAAATGAGTAGCTGAAACATGCCCCCACCATCTCCCACACATAACCAAATGGTACAGACTACAGCCGGCATGGTTGCATTCACTGACACCTGCAATGTGCTAGGTGCTATGGTTTATTTCAACCCCGTAACTAGTGTGACCAAGCATCCCAGCTTGCCTGGGACTGAGGATATGGGACGTTCAGCACTAAAACTCAGGCATATCCCAGACCAACTAGGACACATTGGTGACTCAACCTGCGACAACCACAGATATTAATAAAAAGAAGAGACAGGCTCAGAGAGGGAGAGATACTTGTTGACATCACACAGCAAGTAGGGAGCAGAGACCAAGATTCAAGTTCCAATCTGTGCAACTCCAAATCGTTCTAAAATAACATTTCTTAGCCACTTACTATGTAGTAGGTACTGCTTCAAGCCCTTTAGAAGCATTGTAAGCATTAACTAATTTAATCCTTACAACATCTCTATGAAGTATGTACCATTCTGGGTCTTGTTTTATAGAAGGAAAATTCGAGGCTCAGATTAGCTAATAACTCACCCAAGATCTCCCAGCCAAGAAAAGGGCCCTGGTTTTGGTGCCTATGTTGTTAACCTGCCCATCAAACAGACCCTGGGCAAAAGCCCACCTCCCACTGCAATGCCAAAAAAAAAAAAAAATTAAAATTTCAGTTGTTTTCTTGTTCAAGATAACATTTTAAAAAAACACACACATAGAAAAGATTAGAGGTTTGGAAAAACAAGTTGCTCTGAGTCTTACAGCCACCACAAAGCAGGAATTGCTAGTGGTTGCCGATTTTCAAGGCTCTCTGGTGAATTACAAAATCGGAAATACGGTAAGTTGTGATAAGGCTGGTCAAGTTCAGTGCTCGAGGGCAGTCTATGCTGCAGAGATGCCTTGAACACACTCCCGGGGCTTCGTCTCCATCAAAACAATCTCCACCGGCCAGGTGGATGGGTCTCCTCTTGTGACAGGCAGCAGGGCACCACATTTCCACACTTCAAATAAAGACGGCTTCAGGAGCCTGTTCTTTCAATACCATGCCTGGGGCATCACAGGCAAAGGCCCAGACTTGGCCGGCTAGAGCCGCTGGTGCCCCTACACTGTGTGCAGGGGGAGGTGGCCAAGTTGAAAAGGGACAGTCATCACTGCACCATCACTGTTACCATTAGCATTGATCACCGAGTGTTTCTGCTTCTGTCAGAGCCTGTACTATTAATAAATCGTGATCTGCATAACAAACCACTTTGCAGAGAAGGAAGTGGGACTGTGGATCACAGCCAGTGTTGCCCTAGAAATCCGAGGGGCCCGGGCCGGGTACGGTGGCTCATGCCTATAATCCCAGCACTTTGGGAAGCCGAGGCGGGTAGATCACGAGGTCAAGAGATCGAGACCATCCTGGTCAACATGGTGAAACCTTGTCTCTACTAAAAAGACAAAAATTAGCTGGGCATGGTGGCGCGTGCCTATCGTCCTAGCTACTGGGGAGTCTGAGGCAGGAGAATTGCCTGAACCCAGGAGGCGGAGTTCGCGGTAAGCCGGGACCACACCATTGCACTCCAGCCTGGGTAACAAGAGCGAAACTCCATCTCAAAAAAAAAAAAAAAAAAAAAAAAAAGAAAGAAATTAGAGGGGCCCATCCCACTGTGCTGTCATGACCTGGTGGCAGTGGTTCTCAACCGGGGGGTGGTTTTGTCCCTCAGAGAACATTTGACACTGTCTAGAGACACATTTGGTAGACATAACTTAAAAGGGAGGCTGTACAGGCATCTAGAGGTTGGAGACAGGGATGATATACCGTATCCTACAAAGCACAGGTCAGCTGCTCTTTTATCCAGCCCCAAACATCTATAGCATGGGCTGAGAAACCCTGACCTAAGAGGACAGAGGCAGGCCAACCACAGCCAACCAAGCTTGCTGGCTTTGTCTTTCTAGACCCTTCCCCAGGGAACTGGCCCCTCAAACTAGAAGTCAGTGCTCAATGGGATGAGTGATGTCTCTTTTGCTCACAGCTGCATCTGCAGGGCCTAAAACGGATTTGGTGACTTGTCTTTTCTGTTGCAGAAGAGGGACAGGGACGGCTGGCGCAGTGGATCATGCCTGTAATCCCAGCACTTTGGGAGGCAGAGGGGGGTAGATCACTTGAGGTCAGGAGTTCAAGACCAGCCTGACCAACATGGTGAAACCCTGTCTCTACTAAAATTGCAAAAATTAGGTGGGCACTGTGTCACACACCTGTAATCAAAGCTACTCAGGAGGCTGAGGCAAGAGAATCGCTTGAACCTGGGAGGTGGAGGTTATAGTGAGCCAAGATCACACCACTGCACTTCAGCCTGGGCAACGACCGTCTCAAAAGAAAACAAAGAAAAGAAAAAGAAAAAAGAAAAAGGACCAAATGATGAATGAACAAAAAAAGGACCCAACCAGGCCAGGAGTGGTGGCTCACGCCTGTAATCCCAGCACTTTGGAAGGCCAAGGCAGGACGATCATTTGAGGTCAGGAGTTTACACCAGCCTGGCCAACATGGTGAAACCCTTTCTCTACTAAAAATACAAAAATTAGCTGGTGTAATGGTACACGCCTGTAGTCCCAGCTACTCAGGAGGCTGAGGCAGGAGAATCACTTGGACCGCAGAGGCGGAGGTTGCAGTGAGCTGAGATCACGCCACTGTCCTCCATGCACTCCAGCCTGAGTGACAGAGCGAGACTTTGTCTCAAAAATCAAACAAACAAAAAAACACTGCACCCAACCAGATCGCACAAGCTAGCTGGGTGTCAGAGATGATAATAATTAGCACGGGAAATTGCTTAATAGGGATTAGGGGCCCAGAATTTTGGCAACTACTAACTGTGGGATCTCAGACAATTTATTTATCTATGTAATTCAGCTTCCTCATTTATAAAATGAGGATAATAATACAGTAACAGTACAGACATGATGTAGTCGTTGTGAGGGATTAATGAGACAATGGGTGTCAAGTATACAGCAAATGCCAAATAAATCACTGCCTCTTCCCCCTCCCACCATTCTCCAGCTTCGTTTTATTTTAACCATCTAAAATCGTGGCTATCATGGAGCTATACAGAGGGTATACTGCGAGATAAAGGGAAAGACACACTTTTCCATCTTCTGCTCCCCTGTAAAAGAATGAAGGTTTTCAATTCTTTTTAACCCAGATCTAACTGTCAGGGAGAAGCGGGTTCCTGGAGAACTGGTGGGGATCAGTGAAAGAAGCCCAGCTGTGTACGGTGGCTCATGCCTGTGATCCCAGCACTCTGAGAGGCGGAGGTGGGCAGATCACTTGAGGTCAGAAGTTGGAGACCAGCCTGGCCAATATGGTAAAACACCATTTCTTCTAAAAATACAAAAATTAGCCAGGCATGGTGGCACATGTCTGTAATCTCAGCTACTTGGGAGGTTGAGGC
Source organism: Sapajus apella (assembly GCF_009761245.1). Lineage (NCBI taxonomy): Eukaryota > Metazoa > Chordata > Mammalia > Primates > Cebidae > Sapajus > Sapajus apella. The sequence continues at coordinate 5,128,940 of NW_022436991.1, read as the reverse complement.
AGGACAATCACTTGAACCCCAGAGGCAGAGGTTGCAGTGAGCAGAGATTGCATCACCGCACTCCCGCCTAGGCCACAGAGCGAGACTCCACCTCAAAAAAAAAAAAAAAAAAAAAAGAAGTAGGTACTATTCTGGGTCTTGTTTTTACAGATGGAAAATTTGAGGCTCAGATTAGCTAATAACTCACCCAGGATCCCCCAGCCAGGAAGAAGGACCTGGTTCTAGTGCCTTTGTTGTTAACCTGCCCATCAAATACACCTGTCGCGACCTCATGAGGCCAGACACCAACCCCCTGTCTTGACGGCAGAATCCTCCCATCACAACAGTAGTTCAAGAAGTCCAGGCTCTTTGGTGGGACAGCCTGACTGCTCTATTCCCAGGGTACGGGCTTTGAGACCTGCTTATTTGGCTCACTCTTCCCTCCAAGAGCCTTACCACCCCAACCCCACCCCTCCCCACAAACACTCACATTCCCATCAGGAAGACTGGGTGACCCTGCCTCCCATGGAATGGAAGCTATGCTCCCATTCATTCAGTCCAGCCTCTCATGAATGCTCCGTTCCAAAGACAACCAGAAGAGTCAGGGAGTCCTCCAAACCCAGACATGACTTATTTTCCATTTCTAGCGTAGCCACGTGATGCCTGGGAGTTTTAAGCACTCGAGCATCCCCATTCACGCTGGCCCCATCTCATCGAGAAGCAGGAGGGTGAACAAGCAGCTCTGGATCAGCCCACTGGGGTTCAGAACAAGGAAAAGAATTTCTTCACCTCCCTTGAGTTCCAGCCTCAAAGAGGAGCAAAGAACCTGGAGACCATTAAATCCAGCTGTGCTTATGTAGAAAGGGAAGAACGGAGGCTATGGAGAACAAACACGATACCCAGATGATTTGCATTGCTCCTTTTCTCCCTCACTTCTTTCTCGTGTTGAATTGAAACAGGTCAAACCTGTCTACGTTATTCAAATATCAAGGGGGTTTTCTCCACTAGGCACAGGGCAGAGCTCATGCTCAATAAATGTTCAGAGAATGAACAAACATCAGCAATTACTTAGTAGGCAACTTTGGAGAGGATTTCACTTCCTCTAAAATTAAATACAACAACTGGCACGAATGTTGAAGGGGCAATATGCATGAGTGTGCGTGTGTGACAGAGAGGACGGCACTGCAGTTCCTATCCCAAATGGGTATTCATTTGTTCCAAGACTTTTTTTTTTTTTTTTTTTTTTTTTTTTTTTTTCATGGAGTCCTGCTCTGTCACCCAGGCTGGAGTAGAGTGGTGTGATCTCAACTCACTATAACCTCCGCCTTCCGGGGTCAACTGATTCTCCTATCTCAGCCTCCCAAGTAGCTGGGACTACAGGCATGCGCCACCATGCCCTGCTAATTTTTCTATTTTTAGTAGAGACATGTTTTTACCATGTTGGCCAGGATGGTCTCAAACTCCTGACCTCGTGATTGCCCCAACTCGGCCTCCCAAAATGCTGGGATTATAGGTGTGAGCCACCACGCCTGGCCTCCAAGAGTTTTTTTTTTTTTTTAACCAAAAAATGCTTTAATATAATCACCTTTTAAATCACATACACTGTCATCTTGATCACCTCCATTGGGCTTACTCAAACAGGTCAGGACCTTGCAGAGAAATGAGCCTGAGGTTTCCTTCTGCCAGGTTACCAGTAAGTGGGTATTTCCCAAAAGGCGGACCTTTGAATATATGTCTGCATAATTTAACCTAAAATCCTAGTTAGTATTCTAGCAGAATGTTTCCTTCTAATTGAGGTAATTTCTAGAAATAGATTGCTAGAAGTTTCCTTTGCTTCAAATAAAGCAATAACTGCCATTTATGAAGCATGTATTTGGTGCCAGGTACTTCACTGTCCTTAACTGTAATTCACGTTTTCACCGTCAAGAGAACACAGTAAGGCAAACATGACCAGTTCAGCCACAAAAACTGAGGCCGAGGTGGGAAAACAACCAGCCCAGTGCTGCAGAACCAGTAAGAGGCAGGGCTGGAACCTAGGACTGACTCTGAAGTCCACGCTCTTTATACCATGCCATGTTTTTGTTTTTTGTTTGTTTGTTTGAGACAGAGTCTTGCTCTGTCACCGGGTTGAGCCACCGCGCCTGGCCACCAAGTTCTCTTAAGCTCAGATCAAAACCCATCCCATTCCCTACTTTTGGTATTTCATCACGGACAGAATATTTCAAGGAACTTAATTTTTACCAGAAGGAATACAAAATAAGGGATCAGAAATCCTCTGTCTTACCTCAGCTTTATCACAACCACTTTGCAAAGTTACTGAGATTCAACTGCTTCGTCTGCTAAATGGGCATATTACCCTTCAAACACCCCTTTGCTTTGTTGCCAGAAACAAAGGAAAAAGCAGAAAAACAGTGTCGGTTTCTTCCAGAGCTGTCAGAGGCCAGCAGATCTTCCTACAAGATGTCAGCCTAAGCAATCTTTCAAATGCTCCCCGGGCAGGCAGCCCAACCCACCACGCTCCACTCCAAGGAGACACCTCCTAAAATAAACCCTGCTAACTTCAGTTAGCTCACCCTAAAGACTATATATAGAAGAGAAGACTCAGGAGTTCCCAATTGGCAGCAGCTTCTCCAAAACTCAGCCCAAATGGCTGATTTCTAACTTAATCTTCAACATCTGACAGGCAGTTTTAAATCAGGGAGGCCGGCTGAGAGATGGAAAACCCCTGTGAGGCCAGCCCAGTCTATCGTCTGGGGGCAGAGTCACCCCGGGCTTTTCAGCAATCTAGGATGACATGAAAATGGGAGCCTGGCCCCAGGAGGGTGTGGGAGAAAAATTAGACAAGGTGTGGTGGGTGGGAGCAGGATCGAGCCCAGCCAGGCTACTGGGCACATTTTGAAGTAGCTGGGGGTGGAGGACAGTGATCTGTACAGAGGCACTGCTGTGAATTCTGAATCTTGGCGTCTTCTGAGCGGCATGTTATCCTAGGGAATGACAAGAAGCCAGGGCAGGCTTTGAGCTCCCCCATGTATGAAATGAAGGATATGAGACAGACACACACACAAATTACATCCAGACAGCTATACCTTCACTCTCAAGGCACCTTTGAAAATGTTGGTCTCTCCAAAGACCAACTTTTTTTTTTTTTTTTTTTTTTTAGGCAAAGTTTTGTTCTTGTTGCCCAGGAGTGCAATGGCACAATCTTGGCTCACTGCAACCTCTGCCTCCCGGGTTCAAGCAACTCTCCTGCTTCAGCCTTCCAAGTAGCTGGGACTACAGGCATGCAGCACCACGCCCAGCTAATTTTGTATTTTTAGTAAAGATGGAATTAATCCTTGTTGATCAGGCTGGTCTCAAACTCCCGACCTCAGGTGATCTGCCCGCCTCGGCCTCCCAAAGTGCTGGGATTACAGGCATGAGCCACCACACCTGGCCCAAAGACCAACATTTATACTTGTATTTGAAAGACTGCTAAGGTTGAAGTTCTGCAGGAAGATCTGCTGGCCTCTGACAGTTCTGGAAGAAATATGCACTTTTGTCTGCATTTTCCTTTGTTTCTGGCAACAAAGCAAAGAGGTGGTTGGCAGGCTAGACACAGTGGCTCACACCTGTAATCCCAGCATTTGGGAGGCCAAGGCGGGTGGATCATTTGAGGTCGGGAGTTCAAGACCAGCCTGGCCAACATGGTGAAACCCCGTCTCTATTAAAAATATAAAAATTTGCTGGGCACAGTGGTGCATGCCTGTAATCCCAGCTACTCAGGAGGCTGAGGCAGGAGAATCACTTGAACTCAGGAGGCAAAAGTTGCAGTGAGCCAAGATCACACACCACTGAACTCCAGCCTGGGTGACAGAGCCAGACTCCATCTCTAAATAAATAAATATTAAAAATAAAAAGAGGTGGTTGGAGGGAGACGTGTCCTTTAGCAGACAAAGCCATTGAACCTCAGTAACGTTGCTAAGTGGTTGTATATCCCATAGAAGTATACACAAGAAACTGTTACCAATGATTCCTTTAAAGAGAGAGACCAGAAAAGGTAGAAAAAAGAGAAGTCTCCTTATTGTAATCATTCTCTCATGGGGGAATTTTCTTATCACATGCTGATATTCCTTATATTTAAAAAGCAGATGTCACTTCAAGATGGAGAGATGAGAAGTCTCCTTATTGTAATCATTCTCTCATGGGGGAATTTTCTTATCACATGCTGATATTCCTTATATTTAAAAAGCAGACGTCACTTCAAGATGGAGAGATTATAAGGTGGTTTCTGAAAAAATTAAATATAAAATGCTAATAGAATCCAGCAATTCCACTTCTGGGTTCACAGCCTGGTGAAAACCAGGGGCTCGAGCAGCTATTTGCACATCTATGTTCAGAGCGGCATTACTCACAGCAGCTAAAAGGGGAAAACAAGCCAAGTGTCCATCCTGGGTGGATAAACCAAATACAGTATACACATACCATGGACTAGTCAGCCTTAAAAAAAGAAGGAAATTCTGACCCCCGCCAGGATGGGGACAAAGCTTGAAGACCTTATTCATGCTAAGCAAAATCAGCCAGTTACTAAAGGGCAAATACTGTATGATTCCACTCAAAGGAGGTAGTCAGAGTAGTCAAAATCATAGAGACAGAAAGAAGAATGGCAGTTGCCGGGGGCTGGGGGTGAGAGTGGGCGATGAGGAGCTATGGTTTGTTGTTGTTTGTTTTTGAGATAGAGCCTCACTCTGTTTCCAGGCTGCAGTGCAGTGGTACAATCTCGGCTCACTGCAACCTCTGCCTCCTCGGTTCAAGTGATTCTCCTGCCACAGCCTCCTGAGCTGGGATTACAGGTGTGCACCACCAGGCCCGGCTAATTTTTGTATTTTTAGTAGATATGGGGTTTCATCATGTTGGCCAGGCTGTTCTTGAACTCCTGACCTCAAATGATCCACCCGCCTCAGCCTCCAAAAGTTCTGGGATTACAGGCATGAGCCACCACGCCCAGCTGCAACATCTTAAAATAGTAAAATGAATGGAAACCGAATTATTAATAGAAAATGTCTAACGTTCTAGCTCTGACAGTGTATGAAATTATGGTTCTAAATCCAGGGAAACACTACAGAAGGAGAACCTAAGATTTCTAGGAATGAATTTATTTACTCAACAGTGGCAACAGATGTGGGCTAACAGTGTACTTAAACTTCAACTCAGTTGGCCGGGCGTGGTGGCTTACGCCTGTAATCCAAGCACTTTGGAGGCCAAGGTGGGCGGATCACCTGAGGTCGGGAGTTCAAGACCAGCCTGACCAACATGGTGAAGCCCTGTCTTTATATATAAAAAAAATTTAAAAAACAAAAAAACTTTATCTACGTTAATCCTCACTGCAAGCCCATGAAGCAGCTGTTGGCATTTTCCCCCACTGCACAGATGAGAATACTGTGGCACAGAGAGGCCACCTTACAGAACTGGGACCAGGGCAGGGATGATTCCAAAGTCCATGCTCTTACCCACTGTGCCGCGCCCCCTCCCTCAATTGTCACTGGCCACTGCTATGTCCTGGGCACTCTCTTGGCCAGATTCATAGTGACGGAAGCCACTGTGAGCCAAAAGCCTGCAAGAAGGGGCAAATGGAGATGCTGGTATTTGGGCATCTCCATCTTTCTAGGGTGCAAAGCATCACTGCGCATCATCCCAGGTACACAGAGAGCTCCAGGGTGGACCGATTTCAGCAAGAGGCATTTTAAGGTCCCAGGAATTGTCCAAGGTACAACTGCTGGCCCATAGAACTTTCTGTGATGATAGAAACAGTCTCTGTCTCCACTGTCCCCAGTGGAAGTCACTAGCCACACGTGGCTGCCAACCACTTGAAACGTGGCTGTTACAAAGGTGGAACAGCATTTCTAATTCTACTTAATTTTAATCAATTTCAATGTAAATGGCCCCACACAGAGTGGACTGCACAATGCCACTGTGTCAGCAGAGCACAGCCTGGAGATCAAAGCACAGCACGAAGGTTGACATCTCAGGACCTGGGGCGGGCCAGCCAAGGGTGCCAGCCAGCACAGCATGTGGGAGATGAACTTGGCACTGCAGAGGAGCCAGTGTGACTACCTCTGAATGCCCCCCATCTATGTGTGAGTCAGCCAGGATACTGAGGGCCACATGGACCCCAACATACATGCTCCAGATAACAGCGCCCATGCTGGCACTCAATATCCCAGAGGTCTTGTGCAAGAGGTTTTAATGCATTACTTCCTAGAGACCCAAAGAAGGAGTAACTCCCATCCCCCAACCCAGGTGAGGACACTGAGGTACAGAGAAATGAAGCAACATACTCAAGGTCACAGTCACTGGCAAAGCCAGGATTTGAATCCAGGAAGTTTGACTGCAGAGGACAAATTTCAAACAACTATCCAGTCCCACTTCCCAAGACAGAGTCACACCTTGCTGCCTGTCCGGAGACCTATGTACTCACTTCCAACAAGCTGCAAGCAGAGGCTTTCATTTTGGTAGAAGGAGAAAACTGAGGCTTCCCGTGCAGTGTTGAGAAAGGTACAGTCAGAATCCCAAATGCAGAGACAGAGAGCTCCTTCTTTTCTTTTCTTTCCTTTTTTTTTTTTTGAGACGGACTCTTTGTCTCCCAGGCTGGAGCACAGTAGCATGATCTCGGCTCACTAAAACCTCCACATCCCAGGCTCAAGCGATTCTTCCGCCTCAGCCTCCGGAGTAGCTGGGATTATAGGCACCTACCACCGTACCAGGCTAATATATATATATATATAATTTTTTTTTAAAGGACAGATGGGGTTTCATCATCTTGGCCAGGCTGGTCTTGAACTCCTGACTTCATGATCTACCCACCTCGGCCTCCCAAAGTGCTGGGATTACAGTTGTGAGCCACTGCGCCCAGCCCAGACAGTTCCTTCTATACCACAGTCACTAGCCACAAACACAGGAAATGTACTGCAGCTTCCCATCTTCGCCTCATTTTTCATGGCTCATTCTCTCCACCAGGAATCCCTTCTTCTCTGGCCCCCCTGGAGAATGCATATTTATCCTTCCCAATTCAAGACTTTTTCTTGGAAACCTTTCCTGACTTCCTGAAGATAAGTAGATTACTCCCTCCTTAGCTAGCTGGTTGCGGTCACCACCACCACGACTCTGACCTGTAATTACTTCTTTCTAAGCACCCATCTTCCTCACTCCACTGTTAAGATTCAAGATTCCTTGTGGCAGGGGCTGGGTCTTATCCACTTGTTCTCCCAGAGCTAAACAGGGTGTCTGACATACGGTCCTCACTCGGCAACTGTGGACTTGCAATGGCAATGACAAGATGAATGATTTCAACAAAAGGAACATTTACATTTTAAGAGCTGAATTAAGAACTGGCTTATGTGGCCGGGCGTGGTGGCTCACGCCTGTAATCCCAGCATTTTGGGAGGCCGAGGCGGGTGGATCACGAGGTCAAGAGATCGAGACCATCCTGGTCAACGTGGTGAAACCCCGTCTCTACTAAAAATACAAAAAATTAGCTGGGCATGGTGGCGCGTGCCTGTAATCCCAGCTACTCAGGAGGCTGAGGCAGGAGAATTGCCTGAACCCAGGAGGCGGAGGTTGCGGTGAGCCGAGATCGCGCCATTGCACTCCAGCCTGGGTAACAAGAGCAAAACTCCGTCTCAAAAAAAAAAAAAATAAAAAAAAAAAGAACTGGCTTATGTCAAAGGAAGAGAGTAGTGAGTATCTTTCAGTGTCTTGGGCCGTGGAGACAGGCCAGGGTGAGCTTTCCAATTCAGTTACTTTCTATAATAGCTGTGTGACCCTAAGTGATGTTGTAGCCTCTTAAAGCTGTCTAGCTTCCTTCCATAAGATGAGGATAACATTAAGACCTGACTCTGGGGGTCGCTGGGAGGATCACCCGGGTTAATGATGTGTGTAAAACACCTGGCATAGAACCTCAGCTTCAAAGAATCAGAATGAAAGTGAATCAGCAGGTAGGAGTTGACACTGTACAACCAATCCCAGGTCAGTAGGTGGTTTTGCCAATTTCGTCTCCTTGACGTCCCACCAGGTTCTGAAAGACCCCGGGCCAATTCTATCTCTCGGCTGGCCAGACCTGGTTTTCAGGGGCCCTCAGAAAAGAGGTCACTCACTGATCACCCTATTAGCTGCATCTGACTCTCAGATACATTTTGTTTTGGCCTGCAAAGCGTTTTAAAATTTTTCAATTAGTCGCCCATGTTGGAAACTCAACAAGACCCTGCAATTCAAATTCTGGATGTCTAACCTTCTTTGAAAAATTAGATCTGGCCTCACTGGGTTCGTATTTTGAATTGACAGAATCTGAGAAGGAAAACCGTCTACTTCAGATGCGGTGTGGGAGGTCCCGGTCCCCATGTGGCCAGAACACCCGTTCTCATTACCAGCCCCAGCCAGAAGACATCTAACCTTGCAACTCCTGCCCTAGGGAAGACAGTTGGCCAGAAATAGGCTATTTTATTTAGCAAACCTGTTAGCTAAAAGCGGGGAGCAGCTAGCTCTGAGGATGAGTAAAAATCCGCATTTCGAAATCATCTGACTTCTCTTTGACATAACCGGTACGTAAAGACACAGACGAATTAATGATTCCGTTTAATGATCAACTAACCCGATTGTTGCTGCCTCTCTCATGGAGAAAGCAAAACATCAATCGCTGGTGGCAGCACTTCTCAATCTACACGTGACAGACGGGCGACAGTTGGCACTGTCCTAGTCCCAGCCTCGGTCCTGGAGGAATTCCTGATTTTAGGTGCCCGCGGAATCCCTGAGGGAGGCAAAAGCTGCTCACAGACATGAGCCTGATGGTTCTCTGCATTTACTCACAAAGAGGAGATGATGAGGCAGAGAGACATGATCGGATGAAGAGACAGACCTGTCCATGTCACTCACTTTCATGTCTTATCTGAAGTGTCAACTCTCCATAGGTGTGACAAATTACCCTAGTAAATAGAGGCCACCACTGCCTACTCCTGTCCCCATAACACACATAGACACACACGTGTGCACACACACACAAACACACACCCATGCACTCCCCTGTCAGCCTCCCTGGAACATTTCCCAGAGGCTGTAATATCTTATTATTTGTTCTCTTGTGTGCTCTTTTCAGCTAGATTATACGCTGTACAAAGGCAGCAGCCTTGGCTGATTTGGTCAGTTTCCAGCTACTTGTCTGTTTCTGGTACCTCATGTAGCACTTGGCACAGAACGAGCCCTTCCTGAAAATCTGCAAATGCATTTTTGACACAATACACGGTACTCTGCAACGTTTCCAAACTTCCGATGCCCATCCAATGGTTTCATGATTTTTGCCATATTTCTGTACCTCTCAATTCAGTAACTTAGTATTTTCTTCAACCAACTCTCGTTTTTATTGAAATAGATCTGTTTTTTAAATAAAGCTTTGGGACAGGCGCAGTGGCTCACACCTGTAAACCCAGCACTTTGGGAGGCCGAGGCAGGCAGATCATGAGGTCAGGAGATCAAGACTATCCTGGCTAAAGGACATCTAAAACCCCTGGTGAAAAGACCTGATGAGACCCCGTCTTTACTAAAAATACAAAAAATTAGCCCGGCGTGGTGGTACACGCTCGTAGTCCCAGCTACTCAAGAGATTAAGTCAGGAGAATTGCTTGAACACGGGAGGCGAAGCTGCGGGCTGAGATCATGCCACTGCTCTCCAGCCTGGGTGACAGAGTGAGACTCCATCGCAAAATAATAATAATAAAATAAAGCTTTATGGCCATGCAGTTAGTCAATAGAGAGATGCCTGTAATTGGTGAGCTCTGGAGTTGACCATCACCTATGAGCAGTGTGACCTTGGACAAGTGAGTTTCCTCATCTGCAAAACAGTACTAACAACAGTGCCTACTGAATACAGAGGTTGTTCAAGGGTAAATGACTTAAAACACGTAAAGTTAATCCATGGTGGCTGGGAGCGGTGGCTCACACCTGTAATCCTAGCACTTTGGGAGGCCGAGGCGGGTGGATCACGAGGTCAAGAGACCGAGACCATCCTGGTCAACATGGTGAAACCCCGTCTCTACTAAAAATACAAAAAATTAGCTGGGCATGGTGGCACGTGACTGTAATCCCAGCTACTGAGGAGGCCGCGGCAGGAGAATTGCCTGAACCCAGGAGGTGGAGGTTGCGGTGAGCCGAGATCGCGCCATTGCACTCCAGCCTGGGTAACAAGAGCGAAACTTCAACTCAAAAAAAAAAAAAAAAGTTAATCCATGGCAAGTGCTTCAGATGATGCCTGCCACAGAGGTAGCACAATAGGAATACTACTTGTATCAGCATTATTTAAGGGGACAGAAACAACATCACTTTAAATAAATACATGACAATTAAAAGTCACTTATGTAACAGCTGAGAAACACTTTCGGAGACACGGGCTAAACCTGAGTTTTACTGCTACCCAGATGTGAAAAGCACCCTCCTTCCACAGGACCCCATCTCCCATCTTTTAAATGAAGATGTTGGGCCAGGCACTTTAAGATTCTGCCCATCTACCAGTTCTGATTCTCTGACTCTCAATCACGGATAACATTACCTTAAAAGAAATAAAATTGAAAAAAACCCGAATTTACACAATAAGCTCAAAAGGAAAGAGCGGGAGGGGGGAGGTTATTCACATTCCCAAAGGATTTGCTTTTACAAAGGGATTAACAGCAGAGTTGCTTTAAATAGCCGCTTAAGCCTTGTTTATGGATTACTAGATACTTGATGGAGAGGTAGAGGGGCCCAGGAACTTGGAACAAAAGCTTGACTACACCCAGGCAGAAATCAAACAGTGCCTACGTTTTCTTTAAAATTACAATACACATCAACAGGAGAAATAGTTCCATTACAAGGAACCTGATTCCTACTCTATATTTCCATGGCATGTCAACTGCATACAAGAAGGTACGCCTGTATCCACGAACCAGTTTAGAGCAGTGATCCGGTGTTTAAAGCCCCTATTACAAGAGTATTGATAATTTATTAAATGTCCCAGGCACTGTTGAGCATATGACATGCATTACTTCATCGAATCGTCACAGTAACCCAATGAAGCAGGCGTAATTGTCATCAAACTTTTACAGATGAAGAAACTGAGGCTAAGAGAGAAGAAGTGACTCACCCATGACAAAAGATGGCGAATAGTCAAGCCGAAGCACATGAGCCAGGCACTGAGGTTGGATTATAAAAGGTAAGATCCTTGCCTCAAGGAGGGCAAAGAACAGCCATGGAGGTCAAAGGACTCAGAAGAGGATGTAAATGTCCCAAGAGACACCTTTGAGGAAGCAGAGGAAGTGGATATCGAGGGCTAGGGTGTGCCCAAAGCCAGGTGTGATCTCATCTGACCCCCAGGTGTCCATACTCCAGCATCTCTAAACACTCAATGTCTAGATTCCTCTCCTCCATCCTTAATGCACAGAGACCCTCTTATCTCTCCCTCCCTGTGCGCAAACCAATCTATCCTAGGCCACTCTATTCCCAAAAGGTGGGCTGTGGGCCTGGAGGCAAAGACAGAAAGAAGAACTGTTGCAAGGTCTCTCCCACCACCCAGGATGCTTCACTAGCCTACCTGAGAGCGCCCCATTGCCTGGTTTTCCTCCTTTGAAAAATGGGGATATTAGCCACCCCCCACCTCCCTCTGCGGGGAAGCACTAGTGATTAATTAGGTAACATCTGTGAAGCACTCCCAGCTTTCCAGAGAAGGGCACCTTGGGAGAATAGCCATAAAAACATGAGGCAGAGGCTGTTACCAGCGTGATCATTATTACCATCATTGTCATCATGACATTCTCCGGCCCAAAGACCTGCAGTGGCTCCCCACTGCCCAGAGAAGAAGGTGCCTGGCTGCCTGGCAGGCAAGGCCACCAGAGCCACTGCGACGCTCTCCCTGGACTCTTATTCCCATGTGTCTCTACCCATTCATACCCTACACGTGAGCCCTGCAACTTATGCGTGGAACCCTTTCTCCTTGGAGTGGCTCCAGTCTTGGCCAGTCCAAGAACCTTTCCTAACCATGCGAGCTGGAAGCTCGACATTCAAGAGTCTGTTTTTGTTTTTGTTTTAGACACTATTATTTTTCTACTCCTGAAGATGCTATGCATAGGCATACACAAGTGCATAAAAAACAGTCATACTGCATGAGTTTCTCTTTTCCCAGAGCTATAAAACAAAGATGCTACACAAACCATGACTCAATATCTTAGACTGACGCTCGTGACTTATAATGAGTTACATCCAATAAACCCACTGTAAGCTTAAAATAGCGTAAGTTAAAAATGCATTTAATGCACCTAACCTACAGAACATCATAGCTTAGCCTAGCATGTCTTAAACATGCTCAGAACACTGACCTTAGCCTACAGTTGGGCAAAATCATCTAATACAAAATTATCTGATACAAAGCCTACTTTATAATGAAGTGTTGAATACGGTACACAGATGTTTTATAGACATGATAGGATGCTAAAACACAAAACAATATCCACTATATCACTAGCCTGAGAAAAGATCAAAACTCTAAGGTTTCTGCTGAAGATACATCGCTTCTGTATCAACATTAAGTTGAAAGTTGTAAGTGAAACCCATTGCCAGTCTGGGACTGTCTGTATCTCCAATTAGATGACAAGCATGTCGAGGACCAGACAGAGTTCAAATAAAGTCCACAACTCATGAACAGAGCCTCGGGAACTAGTTAAGGGCGCAAGCACAGTCTCTGGGTTCAGACAGACCAGAGCTCCCCATTCTGCCTGTCCCCACCTCCCTGGGCCCCAACTTCCTCCTCTGCAAAATGGAGACCATCATACTTAATACCAACTGTTAAAGAAAAAACTAATCCGGATTAAGTAAGAAGCAACATCATTTGAAAGGATTATTGCGAAGGGAAGAAAGGAACAATTGCGTTAGGGAGAGTGCTTTACCGTAAGATCTTAAGGATCCTGCAAACATCTCAAAGGCTAGGCAAAAAGGAGTAAACAAGAGCAGGTGAGGGGAAGAAAGGATGGGGGGATCAGAGAGTAGACCAGAGAATGCTTTACCCTGATGCCAGCCTTTTCTCAGGAGGGGCTGTGGGCTGGCTCAGGCTCAGGGTGGGTCCAGGTGAAAGCATCTAGAAGAAGAGAGTCGGATCCAAAGTCTGGCGATCAAGCATGTTGTTCTGAATGATCAGTGGGAATCAGCAGCCCACTTCATCCTTCACAAGGTAACAAATGGGAATTTGCAGGGTCTGGGTCTAGCTTTGCCCTGAGAAAACAAAAAGGTATCCACAGGTTGTATCTAAGTCATATGGGGAACACTGGTTCTTTGAAGTGAGGCATTTCCTGCAACACAAAGGGGTGGAGCTTAACCTTTAACCTTCGCTCTCTTCCAGGAGCACAGGGCTCAAGTAAGGTTCAGCATTGTTGATCCCCAAGAAAGTGGCTGTGTAGATTCAATGTGACAATGCATAGAAAGCGTTTAACAAATTTCATTTTTATTATTTGAGATAGGGTTTCACTTTGCCACTCAGGCTGGAGTGCAGTGGCGCGATCATGGCTCACTTCAGCCTCAAATTCTCGGGCTCAAGCAATCATCCCACCTCTGCCTCCTGAGTAATCAGGACTACAGGTGCCTGCCACCATGACTGGCTACTATTTTTTGTTTAATTACGGTTTACGGTCAGGTGCAGTGGCTTACGCCTATAATCCCAGCACTTTGGGAGGCTGAGGGGGGCGGATCACGAGGTCAAGAGATCTAGACCATCCTGGCCAACATGATGTAAACCCATCTCTACTAAAAAATACAATAATTAGCTGGGTGTGGTGGCATGTGCCTGTAGTCCCAGCTACTCGGGAGGCTGAGGCAGGAGAATTGCTTAAATCCAGGAGGCAGAGGTTGCAGTTAGCCGAGATCGCGCCACTGCACTCCAGCCTGGTGACAGAGTGAGACTCCATCTCAAAAAAAACGAAAGAAAATTATGGTTTACCTGCCGGATAGTATAGAAGGATAATTATAAGAGGCAGAGGTTGAGAAAGGAATATAGGCATTCTGGAGCTGTCTTGCAGATAAATACATAGCCCACGAGAAGATCTGCGTTTAGCCAGCGAGGCATAGAACATTACTGACTCACATTGGCCTTGCCATCTAATCAGCCCCAGGATATTTTTACATCATCTTCTCTTAAGCAAGACAGATCTTCAGCCTAAAACACATCCAACATCGTCCCTGGCCATTGAAAAGTTAAAACAGAAATTTAAAAAGTGAAATATACAGCCCGCCATCGCGATCCATCCAAGAATCAAAGGGTGTAGGACGGAGAACCAGGAGTTAAACAAAATTCTCCACTAACTTTTTATCCTCTGCTATAATCAGTGGCACGCAAACCTGTTTTAAATTTACCGACAGCTTAAGCTGCCACCCAGCTCTTGAGGTATTTTTAGTCAAGTAGAAATTCATTCAGAGCCTGAAGTCAGGAAAGGGAATCGTGTCAGGTGTGGCTCATGCAGGATTCCGGTTGTGCCCTGTACCTGCTTTAGTCACCACTCCTCATTTGCGCACAATTAAATAATCACTTCACCCACCACCTCTTCAGCATCTCCCCACAAAGAGCAAGAGGTGGGGATGAAACAACAGGGAAGTCAACCTTAGGTTTAAGAGATCTATTCTTAATCTGCACATCAATCAGTTCCATTAGCAGAAACAAACTCAATGGGGGAGATGAGGACAAGGAATACAGGGTCCCATGCTGAACCAAAAGAGCACGAATTCTTCTTTCCCCACTGAAAACAGGCTTCTCCAATAAAGCTGTGGCTGTATCTACCTGAATAAGCGGCCAGCAACGAGGCAGACACAGGAGGAAGGAAATTAACACTTCGGCGTAGGGAGCCATAGGAAGGTGCCTAAGTTGAAGGCAAAAACCACCCACCCTGGTGTTCAAGCCAACCACTTAGGAGACACGGCCTCTGGCTAGTTTATACTCTAAAAGGTAACAGTCCTTCCCTAAAGCTAAACCATCTTTGTAAAGGTAATGTAGGTCCATTAGGATAGAAGGATAAGAGGAGCTTGAATTCTGCCTAAGGTGTCAAGGATTACCAGCCACTGAGGTCAAAAGATTTGCAACTTCCCTGATTCCTCCTTCAGATAACATCACTCTTGTTGAACCTAAGATTGGCCTTGTGAGATGTCTTTTCAGGTTTCTGTATTTATTTTATTTAACACTTGATATGGACTAGGAGAAGATTTTTGCATTTCTGACTATGATGGCTCGACCCAGGCCCGCCAACCAGTACCGTGGCCTCACTCAAAACAGGATCATTTTCCATACCCCTATGATTGCATCCCCAGCCAATCAGCAGCACTCATCCTCTTGCCTGCCAAACTATCCTGGAAAAACTTTAGCCTCAAAATTTCCAAAGAGACCAGTTTGAATCATAAAACTCCAGTCTCCCATTCAGCAGACTCTGCATGAATTAAACTCTATTACAATTCCCCTGTCTTGATACATGGACCCTGTCTGGGCAGTATGTAAAATAAACCCATTGGGTAATCAGAAGCTGTCCACTTCTGACCTTGACCATGCTAGGCCAAGTTCCAGTCATCTTGGATCCCAACATCCCTTCACTCCCAGGGTCCTCTCTTCTTCCAGCAGCCACCAGAGCGACTGATGGTTTGGCTGTGCCCCCACTCAACACTCATCTTCAACTGTGACTCCCGTAATTCCCATATGTGGTGGGAGGGACCCAGTGGGAGATAACTGAGTCATGGGGGCGGTTTCCTGCCACACTGTCCTCATGGTAGTGAATAAGTCTCGTGAGATCTGATGGTTTTATAAGGGGTTCCCCCTTTCACTTGGCTTTTATTCTCTGTTGCCTGCCACTATGTAAGATGGCACTCTGCTCCTCATTTGCCTTCCGCCATGATTGTGAGGCCTCTGCAGCCATGTGGACCTGTGAGTCAGTTAAACCTCTTTATAAATTACCCAGTCTCAATGTCTTTATTTAGCAGTATGAGAACTAATACAGGGACCCTTATAAAATCACAAACCAAAGAACACACAACATAGCAATTCATAAATCCAACAGGACTTCTAAGGCATCCCCATCTCACAGGAAATAAAATCTACACTTCTCACCTTGATCATAAAGCCCTACAGGATCTTACCACTGCCTGTTCCTCAGGCTCATCTCACACCATGCTTCCTTCTTCTCCATGTCCCAGCACTGAGGTCCTAAGATTTCTAGAACATTCCATTCCCTCTGCCACCTCAAAGCCATTTCCCTCTGCCTGGAAGGCTTCTCATCCAAGTTTGCAGATGGCTTCTCTGGTCATGCAGGTTGAGGGCCAAATGTCACCTCCCTCAGGGCTCTCTTGGGGCCACCCTCTTCAACACATCTTCCTATTTTAGTCCGATGTATATAACATTTACCATGTTCATAGGTTCTACTTTTCCTGGTCTGTTTGATCTCTGTGTCTTAGTCATTGCTGCATCCTCTTCGTGCACACTAGCTGGCACTCAAAAAATATTTATTGAATGAATATATGGCCATCAGAAGCCAAATGGGAGACTCATGCTTGGAAACTGAGTCATGCAAGACACTGCCTTTCCCCTTATTCCTAAACAGACAGTTGCAAGACTGAAGGCAACTTATCTCCCCAGGTGGCCTGCCTTGCCCTGGAATGTAAATTAACAGCTTATCTTCAGAGACACGGGACAAAGACAAGACTAGAAATCACCCTGCCCATCTCAAGACAAATGTATATTTGATGTTTCCTCCATTTTATGTTGACCTTATCCCATGTAAAATGCACATTTACTGAGCTAGAGACGATTGCATACGTGACTCTTCCCCTACCCCCGCCTTTCACATGCAACATGTGGATTCAATGAGAGCTAATCAAAGCCTCGTAAGAATGTGACCCCTTACCTCATTCCGCACCTTGCCTCTTTTCTTTCTTTCCTCCTTCCCCTCCTGACTACTTTTTCCTCTTTAAATACAGAGTCCTCAAAGCCCTCTTTGGAAAAAGCACAAGCAAGATTCTCGAGTGATGTTTGTCCCTTTTTCCTGGGGATGTCCTCAACCTTGGCAAAATAAACCTCTAAACTGATTGAGACATGTCTCAGACATTTTTGTTTGCAGAAGAAATCACAACTGTAGCACACAATGTGAGCAGGCGATTCTGAAGGGCATGGTGTGTACTGTATATAACAGCATACCTCAATATATTTATTTTTGATTTCTATAAATGTAAGGGGTATGGGTGAAATTTTGTTACATGGATGAACTGTGGAGTGGTGAACGCTGGGCTTACCCCATCACCCAAATGGTATACATTATACACATGAAGTAATTTCTCATCACCCCTGCCACCACCTTCCCACTCTTCACAGTATCCAGTGTCTATCATTCCACACTCTATGTCTGTGTGTACGCATATTTCGCTCCCGCTCCCACTGATAAGTGAGATCATGCTGTCCTATCTCAATATAGATGCTAAATGTTTATCAGCAAGACATGCTCCATCTTTAGAGTTCAGAAAAATGTCAAATGAGTCTGGGTGTGGTGGCTCACGTCTGTAATCCTAGTGCTTTGGGAGGCCAAGATGGGAGGATTGCTTAAGCCTAGGAGTTCAAGACCAGTCTGGGAAACACAGGGAGACCCCACCTCAAAAGAATTAATTAATTGATTGATTTTTTTTAAATGTCAAATGAAGAAGTAAATTCCCAGACCCAAGTTGTTCCAAATATATTTAATAACTGAATCGAGTATCAGGTTTTAGATTTAAATTAATTAAAATGAATTAAAAGTGAAAATTCAATTTCTCATTGCTCTAGCCACATTTCCAGAGCACCTGATCTAGCCCCATGTGGCTGGTGGCGACCACAGTAAACGGCACAGGGGTGGCTCATGTCATCTACCACAGCAGCCATTATCACTGCAGTTCATGGAGAAGAGACTTTTACTCTGCCTTCGTGGGAGTCTCTTCCCCATGGGAGGCACAGGTGGTCTCCACATGATCCACCAAGTCCAACCCTGCCGGCTTTTTCCTTCTGCCCTCTCAGAGGGGCTGACATGGCCCAGTGATTCCAACAGGGAGCATGTGGGCAAAGTGCCCTGGAGGCCGGAGTCCATCTTCACTGACACATGGCACAACTTCACCCACTGTGCAAGAAGCACCTGAGCTTCCATGAAGGACCATGGAAGTGGACAGCATTTCTGCAGATAAATAAGGCCATCATGCTTAGAGAAAATAGCACAGGAGTGTGGGAACAGCTCTGGCCCTCGAGCTAGACTGCCTGGGTTTGAATCCCAGCAGTGCTACTGACCAGCGATGTGACCTCGGGCACATAATTTAACCTATGACTCAGTTTACCTATAAGCAAAAGGTCAGCACCTCCCCCATAGAGGAGTTGAAAGGCACAGATAAAACAGATTTTATAAAGCATTTGTTGGGCTGGGCACTGTAGCTCATGTCTGCAATCTCAACACTTTGGGAAGCCAAGGCAGGAAGATCTCCTGAGGCCAGGAGTTCAACACCAGCCTGGGCAAGAGAGTGAGATCCCTGCCTATCCCCCCCTTATTAGTACATTTTCACACTGCTATCAAGAACTACCTGAGACTGGGTAATTTATGAAGGAAAGAGATTTAATTCACTCACAGTTCTGCGTGGGCTGGGGAGGCCTCAGGAAACTTACAATCACAGTGGAAGAGGAAGGAGAAGCAAGGCACATCTTACATGGCGGCAGGAGAGAATGAGACTGAAAGGGGAATTGCCAAATACTTTTAAAGCATCAGATCTCATGATAACTCACGAGAACAGCATGGGGGAACCCTCCCCCACGATCCAATCACCTCCCACCAAACCCCTCTCACTATCATGAGAACAGCATGGGGGAACCCCCCCAGCATGATCCAATCACCTCCCACCAAATCCCTCCCTTGGCACATGGGGATTACAATTCAAGGTGAGAGTTGGGTGCGGACACAGAGACAAATCGTATCACCCCCAACCCACAGCAATCTTTGAAATATTAAAAAAATGAAATGGTGGTACACTTCTGTAGTCCCAGTTACTTGGGAGGCTGAGGCAGAAGGATCACTTGAGCCCAGGAGTTCGAGGCTGCAGTGAGTCATGATCGCACCACTGATGACAGAGCAAAACCCTGTCTCTAAAAAAATAGAAATAATCCCATAAAACAAAGCATGTGTCACAAGTGCCTGGTACATCACAACGACTCCCTATAAATAATCATAATTATTCTTGCTTATTATAATACTTTGAGCTCTGCTCACAGAAGTACAGAATAACACAGGTGCCCCTGTTAAACTGAAGCCAAACTTCTAAAGGAGATCAATTGCCAGGAGATCATTCACAGCATAAAGGATTCCCATCGGGGACTCCTTTAAAATACAGTGAAATCTGTGAAGGGCTTTTCAAATAGGAATCAATTTACCATATTGACATGGAATTCTTCAGGGACCCTTCCGGAAAGGACTCAGATGCAGAGTGTCCTCTCTGTCACTCTCATCTGTTGGTTGGTGAAGAGCAGACTCTGTTCACCATCCCTCCAATCAGACAAGGAGAGCTGTGATGGTTCACGAGGTACCACGGGCCAGAGATCAAAGCGGTCATGGGTGCTGTTGGATTTCAGGCTGCTTAGAGAACCAGATGTTTAAAACCAGCCCTGTGTAAGCCCAAGCCAGAGCTGCCAAATTCTCGAGGCAAGGAAAACAAAGGCAGTCTGGCCTGGGAAAGTTTGCTCCAGGCACACTCTCCAAGTCTATTTAGAAGTGTTACAAAGCAATGTTTCTATCTATACCCCTCCCATACAGTTTGCAAAACCGGAAATAATGCCTATCACTTATGCAGTGACTCGTGGGCACAACCTAGAGCCAGTCCCTGTGCTGGGCACCAAGGAAACACAGAGATGAAGTGAAACATCTGCTGGCTCAGCCATAGAAGCGAAGTGTTTAAAACAGTCTGAAAGCTCAGCTGGGTGACCTTGGGCACACTGCTTAACCTTTCTGCAATTCAGTCTTCCCATCTGTGAAACAGGGAGAGCAGCAGGACCTTCCACATGAACTCATTGTGAGAAATGGGTAAAGATAAATGAAGGGACAACTCCTGGCACGCAGTAAGTGCTCAATAAATGTGTTTATTCTTAGCGGTGGTAGTAGACTGCTGGCAAGAGGCTAAGTTTAGGATGTTAGAGTAGTACATAAAAACAGGTATCTAGGCTGGGCGTGATGGCTCACACCGGTAATCCCAGCAATTTGGGAGGCTGAGGTGGGCAGATCACTTGAGGTCAGGAGTTCGAGACCAGCCTGGCCAACAGAGTGAAATCTTGACTGTGCTACAAGCACAAAAAACTAGCCGGACGTGGTGGCACACCCCTGTAATCCCAGCTTCTCGGGAGTCTGAGGCAGGAAAATCACTTGAACTCAGGAGGTGCAGGTTGCAGTGAGCTGACATCACAACACTGCACTCCAGCCTGGATGACAGAGCAAGAATCCACCTCAAAAAAACAAAACAAACCAAACAACAACAACAACAACAAAAACAAGGTATCTAACTAGGAAATCAGGATGCGATTACTATCCCATAGCCAGATTCAGCTCGTCGCCTGTTTTTGTAAATAAAGTTTTATTGGCACACAGCCACATTCATTTGTTTATGTATCATCTCCGGCTACTTTCCTGCTGCAGAGACAGAGTTCGGTAGTTGCCAAGGAGACTGAAGGACCCTCAACATCTAAAATATCTCTTATCTGCTCCTTTAAAAAAAGGCTGGCCAACCTCTGATCCAATTCAACTCAGTAAGGATGTGATCAAGGGAGGTTTCCTGGAGGAGGTGACAACCTAACTCTTCCTTGGTTAATATTGACTCTTGCATTTCAGAATTACTGAGGAGGCTTGGACCAGCAGGTTTGGGTAACAGAAAGGAAATAAGCATTGACATTGACGTGTATCTGTATCGAATTCTATAGCAAGTGTCACAGAATGGTTGATCACGGAGTCTGCAAGAGTCTGCAATCTAATTTGATGTGAACCTGCGGTGCTTAAAAACACCTGAGGCAATTACTGGATGGCTGGAATACATCACAGTAAACTGCCTTCCTGGCTTCTATTAAAAACTCTGATGATGCGGCAACCCTGGGCCCACCCCTCCCATGGAGACCCCTTTTGCTGGGTTACCTGCTCTCCAGATCACCATGAGAACCTTTTCATTCCTCCCATTTCTCTGTGTCTACAGTCTCTGCTCCTGCTCTGATGCTATCAAAGGCCTCTTACACACATTCTTGGTTCCCTGACAACCCATGAAGCAGACAAGGCAAGCATCACACCTTCACAGCTGAGAAAACCAAAGTTCAGAGAGGTTAAGTGATTTTCTTAAGAGATATCCAGCTGGTAAATGATAACGCTGGACCAGAACCTGAGCCTTTGAATCATGCTGACTGTCCCTCTTCAGACATACAAACAGCAGAATCAGTCATCGCTGCTATTTTACTAGGGCACTTCATAGTTCGACTGGCTTTTTTTTTTTTTTTTTGAGACAAAGTCCTGCTCAGTCGCCAGGCTGGAGTGCAGTGGTGTTATCTCAGCTCACTGCAACCTCCGCCTCCCTGGTTCAAGTGATTCTCTTGCCTCAGCCTCCCGAGTAGCTGGGACTACAGGCGCGTGCTACCACACCCAGCTAATTTTTTGTATTTTTAATAGAGACGGGGTTTCACCATGTTAGCCAGGATGGTCTTGATCTCCCGACCTCGTGATCTGCCCTCTTGGCCTCCCAAAGTGCTGGGATTACCACTGCGCCTGGCCTTGGATGGCTTTTTCACATATATGAGGCATGATTGGAAAATGCAGACCTTGGATCCACGGAGGCCACAAAAATATTGAGGGGGCAGACGGTCACCAAAGGACTGACAAGGGGCGAAGACTCCAGAAAGATGAGGACTAGAGGTGGATGTGTCTCATGAGTCAGAGTGGGCAAATCTATTGAATCCAATAAGCACTGCCTACGCGCCTGCTGGAATCAAGACACAGAAAGAGGCTCCGTTCCCCTTCTGGGGCTCAGAAGGTCACAGGGACGGCGTCACCCGTAAAGCAACAACACAAGACCAAGTGTGTTTCTGCAAGACTAAAGGGCAGTGACAGCTGAAACTTCGGTGGCCTAAATGGCAGGTTTTATTTATTCATCTTATTTATTTTTGAGACAGAGTTTCGCCCTGTTGCCCAGGCAGGAGTGCAATGGCGTGATCTTGGCTCACCGCAACCTCTGCCTCCCGGATTCAAACGATTCTCCTGCCTCAACTTCCTGAGTAGCTGGGATTACAGGCATGCACCACTACGCCTGGCTAATTTTGTATTTTTAGTAGAAATGGGGTTTCTCCAAGTTGGTCAGACTGGTCTTGAACTCCCCACCTCAGGTGATCAGCCCACATAGGCCTCTGTAAGTGTTTGGATTACAGGCGTGAGCCACCGTGCCTGGCATAATGGCATATTTAAGGCCTTGCTTAGGGCACAGGTGGAGACGTGGATTTCAGTGGGGATGAATGATTTTTTCCGGGTATACATGATGGGTGAACTGTGGTCCTTGGATGATGTATTGGTTTCTCACTGGCTGCATAACAAAACAGCACTAACTGGCTTAAACAATACAAATGTATTGCCTCCCATTTCTGGAGCCTAGAAATCTAAGATCAAGATGTAAGTAGGGATGGTTCCTTGTGAAGCCTGTGAGAAGGAATGTGACATTCCTCTCCCCTGGCTTCTGGTGGTCTGCTAGCCATCTCGAATATTCCTTCGCTTGTAGATATATCATGCCCATCTCTGCCTTCAACTTCTCAAGCTGTTCTCCTGTGTGCATGGCTGTGTCCAAATGTCCCCCCACCCTCCCCCTTTTTTTTACACAGTGTCTCCCTCTGTCGCCCAGGCTGGAGTGCAGTGGCTCCATCTCGGCTCACTGCAACCTCCACCTCCCAGATTCAAGGGATTCTGCTGATTCAGCCTCCCGAGTAGCTGGGATTACAGGTGGCTGCCACCACGCCTGGCTAATTAAAATGTCCCCTTTTTATAAGGGCACATGAGTCATATTAGCTTAGGGACACACCCTCCTCTAGTATGACTGTGTCTTTGCAAATTACATCTGCAATGACCATCTTTCCAAATAAGGTCAACTTCTAACGTACTGGAAATCGGGAATTCAACATCTGAATCTGAGGGCGGGAGAGGGGATGGAATTCATGATCCAACCCATAACAGATGACTTCCTCAAGGTCACTGGGAAACATGGCAATGGCGGCTGAGATGCTCAAGTCAGTCTTTGAGGCTCCTGCCCACACAGGGTAAAGACCTGGGTTCTCCCTGGCCTTTTGGGACAGAATGAGAGTCCCCGGAGGTTCTGGTGCGGCTGGAAGGATCCTAATTGTCCAGGGAAGGAGTGTGGATAACTCCAGTGCCCCCCACACGGAGAGCAGGAGAGAAGCCCCTCTCCCTCCTTATTATACCGTGGAAAACAGAAAACTCAATTTATTTAAGAATAAACAGGCTTTAACCTGAAGTTCATTCTCCCACTCCACGATGCTTTAGCATCTACATGCAACGGCAGCTGCCAGCATCACGCCCCGGCTGCACAGTCCGAGGGACCTGTATTGGAAAAATACTGGCATTTTCTCAACAAATTATCTCACAGCTGAAGCAATAACTTGTTTAGAGATACGCCAATTCAGATTTTCATCCCCTTAACCTGCTGCTAAAAGAAAAGCGCTGTTGTCCCCATGGCAAATGGGGCAGTTTAATCACTCCTGCGCCCCTGTCCTCCGGCCCTCGCCCCCCACGCCAGCCCCCACCACCATCTGCAGCTGCACGTTTATTAATTTTAACCTGCTGACGGAGTCTCTTTGGAAACTATGTTTTTTTACTTCTCAGGTCAACATCCGCCAGCTCTGGTATAATAATGTACACACTGCCAGAGATAAAGCAAATATTTCTTTGGGAAAGGAAAACAAAAATAGAGCCGCTGTGTTTTCAACACAATTGCTAAGGATCCAGCCAGCAAAATTCTCCAACAGCTGCCATCAAGTTAACTGGCCCTCACCGGGCTTCTCATTTATTTGGTAACAAGGAAATCACAGCTTCAAACTCTCTCCTGACACCAGCAGCTTTCTGAGTTTTCGGCCAGGTAGGCAGGAAGGACAGGTGCCGACAGTGAAAGGTATGCGGGAGACACAGCGAGTATTTAATCAACAAACAATGAGTGCAGCTGACCGTGTGCCTGGCCGTATGCTAGATGCCAGGTACCTCGGTGACTAACACAGATTATGGTACCTACTGCCTTCATGGAACTTGCAGTTTAGGGGCTGCGCACAGTGGCTCACACCTATAATCCCAGCACTTTGGGAGGCCAAGGCGGGCAGATCATTTGAGGTCCGGAGTTTGAGATCAGCCTGGCCAACATGGTGATACCCTGTCTCTACTAAAAATACAAAAATTAGCAGGGCCTGGTGGCGCATGTCTGTAATCCTAGCTACTCGGGAGGCTGAAGCATGAGAATCACTTGAACCCGGGAGGCGGTGGTTGCAGTGAGCCAAGATCGCAGCACTGCACTCCAGCCTGGGCAACAGAGACAGACTCCACCTAAAAAAAAAACAACAAAAAAACGGAACTTGCAGTTTAGGAGACACAGGCAATGAATCAGCCCAACAACCTTCAAAGTCAGCTTGTAATGAAAGCTAGGAGCAAAGAAACAAGGTGTGGAGTTAGAGCAAGGAAGGGCAGCCGGAGGAGGGGACACCTGATCTGAAATTTGAAGGATGAGCAAGAATCAACCCTACACTGGGACAGTAACAACCCTCAGTTGGGAAGAGGAAAAAAGAGGAAAAAAACAGAAGTAACAGCCAGAGGAATGAATGACGTAATCTAGTTCTCTCTCTCTCCTGTCTCTTTCATACACGTACACACACATCTACAATCTATTCTTCGGAGTCAATTCTTTGACATTACTGCTTGACAAAATGCAACTCTCCCTGGAATGAATTCCAGTCAGCTCCACCTCAGTGTGGAAGAGATTATTTTTTTCAGTGATGGAGTCTCGCTTTGTCACTCAGGCTGGAGTCCAGTAGTATGATCTCGGCTCACTGCAACCTCAGCCTCCTGGGTTCAAGTGATTCTCCCGCCTCAGCCTCCCAAGTAGCTGGGAAATACAGGCATGCACCACCATGCCCAGCTAACTTTTTGTATTTTAGTAGAGGCGGGGTTTCACCATGTTGCCCAGGCTGGTCTTGAACTCCTGAGCTCAGGCAATCCGCCTGCCTTGGTCTCCCAAAGTGCTAGAATTACAGGCAGGAGCCACGGCGCCAAGCCGATGAGTTTTTTCCAGAGAGCGCAGCTGGAAAGGGTGGAGGGAGATGACAGTGCACAGGGACGCTGGGCCCTTGAGGCGAGGGATGTTACAGAAGAAAAGGTACAAGGAAGCAACGGAAAAGGACTTCAGAACAATTTCCCCAACTCCCACCATGCTGCCTTGAGGTTGCTGGGAATGGTGCCACCCGGCGCGGGAGTGTCTTCCAGAAAAGCCAGAGGGACTTCCTGCAAGTTCAATCACTGCCTAAATTTAAACAGGGAGATGTACTTATGGGCATATATTTAGCGTTTGAAAGCTAGAGTTGTGGAAATGGCTCAAGAAGTGGCCAGGGCAACTTTGAGCCTACCCATGTAACTATGTGTAGTTTCTGCCACTGAGTTTTTTGAGGGAAGGGATGGGTTCTTCAACATCCTTTTCTATGTTCCTGGGCAGGTAATTATTATTTTTTTGTTGAGACCGAGTCTCACTCTGTCTCCCAGGCTGGAGTGCAGTGACACAATCTCGGCTCACTGAAACTTCCACCTCCTGGGTTCAAGTGATTCTCCTGTCTCAGCCTCCCAAGTAGCTGGGACTACAGGCGCACGCCACCACGCCCAGCTAATATTTGTATTTTTAGTAGAGACAGGGTTTCCCCATGTAGGCCAGGATGGTCTTGATCTCTTGACCTTGTGATCTGCTCGGCTCCACCTCCCAAAGTGTTGGGATTGCAGGTGGGAGCCACCATGCCCAGCCTCCAGGGCAGGTAATTTAACCTCTCTTTGTCTCTGTTCCTATATCTGTAAAATGGGAATAATAACATCCCCACCTCAAGGAGCTGGGAGTAGGGGAAATTTAAAAATCTATGCTAAGCACTCAGATAATTATGAGTGCCTGGCCTAGCTGTTCAGTGAAGGGATAGTGGCTATGGCTGTATTATTACTGTTATCACATCAACTTCCACAACATTTAGGAGCACTAAACATTAGTAAGCTGTCTCTTGGCCAGTGAGCTCCTGCTTAAAAATTACTACAGAAGTAACTGGAAATAAAAGCCTTGGGCCCAAAGATATTTACAACATTATTTAGAATATCAACAAAAAAGCCAGCACTCGCCTGTAATCCCAGCATTTTGGGAGGCCAAGGGAGGTGGATCACGAGGTCAAGAGACCGAGACCATCCTGGACAAAATGGGGAAACCTCGTCTCTACTAAAATTACAAAATTAAGCTGGGCGTGGTGGCGCACGCCTGTGGTCCCAGCTACTCAGGAGGCTGAGGCAGGAGAATCACTTGAACCCAGGAAGCGGAGGTTGCAGTGAGCCAGGATCTCACCACTGCACTCCAGCCTGGCAGCAGAGCGAGACTCCGTCTAAAAAACCACCACCATAACAACAGATGGTCTAAAATAGGAGAAAATACAAAATAAACTGCTTGTGGGAAAAATAGGATTCCAACTTATGAGGTTCTTTATTTGGGGGCTGTTGGAGCATACATTTTCTCCTTCAAGACATGGACAAAAAGGAGCTCTTTCTCTTGTCTCCCAGGCAAACACCTACATGGAAGGTGAAAATGTCCGTCCTTAAGTTCTCTTGATATTGAGCTTGTCTTACTCTACATACATAGTGTTTGTTTTACTATATCCTATTTTTTTTCTAATTTGTTTTTTTAGGCGGGGAGGGGGAGGGAGGCGCGCAGGGTGGGGCGGGGGAGGGCCGCAAAGAAAGAAAGAGAAAGAAAAAGGGGGAGAGAGAACAGGAGTCTTGCTCTATTGCCCAGGCTGGAATGCAATCTAAAAATAGGTATTAAAAACCTCTTTCATGTCGATAATTGTACTTAATTTTTTTTAAGAGATAGAGTCTTACTCTGTCACCCAGGCTGGAATCCAGTGGCAGCATCATAGCTCACTGACACCTTGACCTCCTGGGCTCCACTCAAGCAATCATCCTGTTTCAGCTTCCTGGATAGCTGGGACTATAGGCAACTTCCACCACACCTGACTATTTTTAAAAATTTTTTAGAGACAGAGTCTCACTCTGTTGCCCAGGATGGATATACCCTATTTTCCGATGAATTAATAGATTAATGAATCACAAAATATTTACCAAGTGCTTATGATGTTAAAGGTTTGTGGAGAATGACCACCATTCCAGCTTCCAGAGTGAGGACCCCAAATGTGAAGAAGATACATAGTGATGGTAATAAGACAGCCACAGCTAATCCTTACCAATGCTTCCTGCATGCCAGGGATCACTCTATGGGTTTTATGGAAACAACTGCCTTTAATCCTCATATCCAACCATGGATGCAGCTACAGCCATTTGACGGATGAGGAGACACATCAGAAACGGCAGGGGTCTTGCCCAAGTCACACAACCAGTAAGTGGCAAAACTCCGATTTGAACCTACAAATCTTCCTCCAGAGCCCACAATTTTCCCACCTGTATTAGTCTGCTTTCATGCTGCCGATGAAGACATACCTGAGGCTGGGTAATTTGTAAAGAAAATAAATTTAATGGATTCACAGTTCTGTATGGTTGGCAAGGCCTCACAATCATGGCAGAAGGTGAAAGTCACGTCTTACATGGCAACAAACAAGAGAGAATAAGAGAGCTTGTGTAGGGAAACTCCCCTCTATAAAACCATCAGATCTCATGAGACTCACTATCACAAAAAACAGTACGGGAAAGACCCGCCCTCATGATTCACTAACCTCCCACCAGGTTCCTCCCACAACACGTGGGAATCATGGGAGCTATAATCCAAGATGAGATTTGGGTGGGGACACGGCCAAACCATATCACTACTCTGCCTCAGAAGAACAGACATGAAAGCTGTTCACAGCAGGAGAGGCAAAAGGCCCTTTGCTCAATGCCCACGGGGGAATAGCTCACCCTTGTTTCTATTTCAGAAACAACTCTCCATTGAGAGCTGTCCTCCAAGACCTCAGGTCCACAGGGGCTAGACAGGCCGCTTGAAACGCTGGACTTGCCCTTCGGAGCCAGAGGTCAGGCCAGGGAGCAGCCATCCAATAGCAGGTTAGGGACAAAGAGATTCTCTCTGTGCAGTTCAGACCACAGCCACGGAGAATTATTTAAGGCCCTCGTGGGAAACGGCAGCAACATCAGACAGATTCAATGTGTGTGACTGTGTGTGTGTGCGTGTGTGTGTGTCTGTGTGTGGTTGGGGATCCTTAGGGAGGTGTCACAAGCCAGAGTGACCCAAGAGGCATGCAGGGCCCAGGGAGGATCAGATACCCCTCCCCTATCCAACTGGAACAGAGCAAGCTAAGGAGCCCCTGATGAAACCAAAGGAGTCTCAGATCCTGTCCCTTTTCCTCCTCAGAACTCAGAGCACTGGATCCTTTGTTCAGAAAGCAAGAGAAAACACCAGCACAATTCCTGTTCCAGCCGAGGACAGGAGCGTGGAGGAGGTCACAAAGACACACGAGCAGGCCTGCAAAGTCAAAATGGTAACAGCAATAGTAACTGACACATGTCAACAACTGACCTGGGGCCGGGTGTTGCCCCATTGAACCTCCAAGACTCTCTTATGAGGTGAGAACCATGATCATCCCCATTATACAGGTGAGAAAACCGAGGCTGACGGGTGTTCATCACGTGGTGCATAGGTAGCAAAGCCATGATTCGAATCCAGGAAGCCTCCCTGTCTTAGGAACACATGCGCCCACTCATGCATGCAACAACGGATGCACAAAGAGCATTCGGAGCTGGCCAGGCACCGTGGCAGGTGCCTGTAATTCCAACAACTTGGGATGCTGAGGAGGGAGGATGGCTTGAGGTCAGCAGTTCAAGACCAGCCTGGGGAATATATTGAGACTCTGTCTCTAAAAAATAAAAATGTAAAGAGAAAAACATTCAGAGTTGTGTGCATTCACAAAAGGCAAGCAAACGTAGCACAGGGATAGAAAGACAGGATAAACGTGTGCAGAGAGCTGTAACCACGCGCATCTGCGTCTCGTCTCTAAATAAGGGGAGACTCTTTGCATGCCTCCAAGGGGTGCCGTCCACACAGAATACAACATAAACTTGTAATATTGCTGCACACACACATATAACTTTCTGGAGGGATGACTCAGATGAGAAAAACAGCATTTAGAGTGCCCCTGGTTAATCAAATGGCCTCGCCACCCCACGCCACCTCTCTACACAGCTGACATTGCTGATCAATGTCGCGGCTGTGCAGAGGGGGCATTTGATACCACAAAGGGAGCCAACTCCTGCTGCGGCATGAATGTGGCGCTTGTCAGCTCTGCCCCAGGCAGCAGCACAACATGATGCCCTGTTTCTCCTGGAATCGGAGCCCTGCGTCCGCTCCAGCCCTCATTTTCACGTCTTTCTTCCCAACAGACACAAGGCCGGCTCAGTTCTGGATAAACAGTGTGGCTGCCAAGGCCCAGTGAAGGGAGAAGGCCTTGAAAAGTCACTTTATAAAGCATCCCTGCTCGCAGCGGCCAGACCACGAGGCTGGAGCGGCTGACTTTCCATTCACCACACACCCCGCCCAAAGACAAGAACTCTGCCACAGCCAGCCCTTGTTCTCACCCGCTGGAAGCCCAGGGGAGTTGGAATCACAGGGACAGAATCAAGGAGCTCTTGGCAGCAAACCCTGCTCCTGGCATATTCCTTGGCGGCCACAGCTTGCTATGGTCAGCTGAGCCAGTCTGATGCAAGAACCGAATAACGCCCATTCACTGTGGGGCTCTTGTGAGCTGGAAGATGCCCAGTCTGAGACTGGGGCAGGCAGGCTGTCTGTCACCTGCAGAGGCTGAGACAACCTCGAGGCAGGAAGAGAACCCAGGGCCTGAAGCTGGCAGAAGCCAGGCCCTGGGGCCCCTGAGGCTTGATGAGAGTGAAAAGAAGGGCACAGTGATAGAAACAATTCCTCCATTTCCCCTCCCTGCTCTTAGTTACCTCCTATCCATGCAGCGGGGAGGATGAAGACTTTTTAAGACTCCACTATTTGGCTGGGAGTGGTGACTCACGCCTGTAATCCCAGCACTTTGGGAGGCTGGGGCAGGTGGATCACTTGAGGTCAGGAGTTCGAGACCACCCTGGCTAAGATAGTGAAACCACATCTCTACTAAAAAATACAAAAATTAGCCAGGGGTGGTGGCACATGCCTGTAATCCCAGCTACTTGGAAGGCTGAGGCAAGAGAATTGCTTGAACCCGGGAGACGGAGGCTACAGCAAGCTGAGATTGCACCACCGCACTCCAGCCTAGGCAACAAAGTGAGACTCTGTCTCAAAAAAATAAAAATAAAGACTCCACTATTCATGCATTCACATGCTCATTCAACAAATATTATTGAGCACCTACTATGTGATGGGTGTTATTGTTTTAAGCACTGGGAATAAGTCAGTAAAAGAAATAGTCACCACCTGCATGTAGCTTGTTCTCAAAATTCTCAAGCTCTCCCAGCCCTCTCCATAATGAACGGCTGTGTGACTTACCACACTCTGTTTCCCCTCCCCGCGCTCCAGTGGGGTCTCCCCCAGGGTTCCTATGAATCACCATCTGGGAGGCAGTAAACTCCCCCGTGGGGCCTAAACTGGACTAAGTTGGTTTCCATCACTCACAGCCAGAAGAGTTCTGCCTAAGAAATTGGGAAAGAGAGCACAGAAGACAAGAAGCAGGTTTGGGAAGGTTGCAGGGAGCGGATGAGTCATTTGCTCATCTGGAAGGCAGATGGGAAGACACGACACGTGGAGACCAAGAGGCCCTGGGGAAGAGAAGCTGGTTCACTCCAACCTTCCTCAGTAGGCCTCAAAAGCTGGGGGTCAAAAGGGACCATTAGGCGCATTTAAACAAGGAGGAAGATGCCAAACAGTTAAAGCATTCATTCAAAAAAAAAGAGAGAGAGAGAGAACAAATGGCCATTTCTCCTCCTCGTTCACACAATGTTCCTTCAACAAATTATTCTGTGTACTTAGAATATACGAGGCCCTGGGCTGGGTGTGGTATGCAACAGAAAAATAAAACGTAAGAACACAATATGTCTCTTCCACAGGGTCATACAGTCTTTCGAAAGTCACCCTTTTAATTTTAAACCTTTTGCTGCTTCCTTTATTTTTATTTATTTGTAAGATGGAGTCTCACTCTGTCACCCAGGCTGGAATGCAGTGGCACAGTTTTAGCTCACTGCAACCTCTGCCTCCCAAGTTCAAGGGATTCTCCTGCCTCAGCCTCCCAAGTAGTTGGGATTATAGACGCCCCCCACCATGACCAGCTGACTTCTGTATTTTCAGTAGAGACGGGATTTCACCATGTGGGCCAGAGTGGTCTCGAACTCCTGATCTCAGGTGATCCTTCCACCTCGGCCTCCCAAAGTGCTATATGTTTGTGTGTATATATATAATGGGTATAACACAGAGTTCTTTTTAAGGAATAAGTGATATTTTGCTTTTCAAAGAGTCTGCCAAGACCAGTGACATATGCTTGGTTAACAATCACTAAGTGTGGACTCATTACAAATCCTCTATATATTTTATAGAGATGGGGTCTTGCTATGTTGCCCAGTCTGGACGTGCATTCCTGGGCTCAAGTGATCCTCCTGCCTCAGCCTCTCATGTGCTGGGATTATAGGCATGAGACACCACTACCCAGTCTCCTTTTTTTTTTTTTTTTTAAATTTCTCAGGCTGCTCCCCACCCATCTGTGGGACCCCTACTGAAATAACCACTATATGGTGTTTGGGGAAGAGCATGGCCTTGGGATTCAGGCAGGTCTGCATTCTAATCCAGGCTCTTCTACTTTATGGCTATGTGCTCCTAAGCAAATAACCTGGCCTCTGCTATGGCTTAGATGTGTGTCCCCTCCAAGCCTCATGTTGAAATTTGATCCCTAATATTGGAGGTGGGGCCTAATGGGAGATGTCTGGGTCTTAGGGGTAGATCCCTCATGAATAGATTAACACCCTCCCTCTATTAGTTCTACAAGAGCTGGATGTTGACAAACAGCCTGGCCTTCCCCTCTGTCTCTCTTGCTTTCTCTCTTGCCTGTAATCTCTGAACATGCCAACTCCCTTCACCTTCCACGGTGAGTGAAGCTGCCTGAGGCCCTCGCCAGATGTAGATGCCTAATCTTGATCTTACCAGCCATCAGAATCACTAACCAAATAATTTTTTTTTTTTAATAAATTACCCAGCAGTTGGTGGCAGTGGCTCATGCCTGTAATCCCAGCATTTTGGGAGGACGAGGCAGGCAGATCACCTGAGGTCAGGAGTTTGAAGCCAGCCTAACCAACAAGGAGAAAACCCATCTCTACTAAAAATATAAAATATTAGCCAGGCCTGGTGGTTCGTGCCTGTAATCCCAGCTACTCGGGAGGCTAAGGCAGGAGAATCACTTGAACCGAGGAGGCAGAGGTTGTGGTGGGCAGAGATTGTACCATTGCACTCCAGCTTGGGCAACAAGAGCAAAACTCCATCTCAAAAAAAAAAAAAAAAAATTATCCACCATCAGGTATTCCTTTATAGTAAGACAAAACATACTATGAAAGCCTCTCAGAGCCTCAACCACCTGGCCTGTAAAATGGGTACAACACAGAGTTCTTTTTAAGGAATAAATAATGTTTTGCTTTTCAAAGTGCATGCTAAGCCCAGTGACATAGGCTTGGTAAGCAATCACTGAGTGTGAACGTATTATAAATTCTCATGAAATCTCAGCACCAAAGTCCTGGGAATGTCACAGTACTAATCTTCTAAAGTCAGTATCAGCATTCTCGTGGTTCAGACTCACTCCTGAGTTTTGTGCTTGGATACTCACAGTTGCTCACTCATAAATTTCCTAACTAGTTACCCAACATTCTGGAAAAATTCCTCCAGTATACTGAAAACTCATTGCCTGGCACCACAAAACCCTTGGTTGATGAGTTTCTAGCCACTAAAAGAATAACAAGTGTTAAGGTATTGGTGAGGGTGGCATCAGAGGGACTTTGTGTGACATCCCCAGGTCTGTTCTGAGCGTGGAGGCCAGATTTAGACAGCACTGAGAACCCAAATGAGGCTCCAGAAACTGGGCCAAACAATGTGCCCGTAATGACACGTGTCAAAATGAGAAGGCCTTAGTCAGGGGAAAAAAGATGCCAATTACAAAGACCTTCTTCAGAGCCACCTTCTAAAAGTGAACAGAAAGAGCAGGAACCTGCCAAAGTGTACCAGTGCCTCGTCCTTCGCAGCTAGAAAGAGTAACAGGTCAACCTCCAACTTGCAATTTAGTTCTATTTTGAAGTTTACTGGAAAGCAGAAAATAAGAAGGGATTTGAGAGAGGCCGGTGGTTTGAAGGCTAGGAGGAATTAAAATATACACATTAGACCTAAGAACACAAAAGTCCTTGCAGCGTGGACCTGCTATTTCTCGACAGTTCCTCAAGGTTTCTTATGCACAAGCCAATCAGCACTGATGTGCCTCTTTCAGCAGTAATATGCATAACATTGATCTTGAACCACAGGTAGCTTCCTAGTTCCTTCTGTCAGGAGAAAAGATGGAGGTGGTCACACATTTGAGAAAGAAAGTCCATTAACATTACTCAATTGGTTTTAAAGTACTGAGACACCTGTTTGTTTGTTTGTTTGTTTGATGGAGTTTCACTCTGTTGCTCAGGCTGGAGTGCAGTGGCGGGATCGCAGCTCACTGCAACCTCTGCCTACCGGGTTCACAGGATTCTCCTGCTTCAGCCTCCCAAGTAGCTGGGACTACAGGTGCCTGCCACCACATCCGGCTAATTTTTGTATTTTTAGTAGGGACGGGGTTTCACCGTATTGGCCAGGCTGGTCTCGAACTACTGATCTCAAGTGGTCTGCCCGCCTTGGCCTCCCAAAGTGCTGGGATTACAGGTGTCAGGCACCACACCCAGCTGAGACACATTTTTAGGACGTGTGTAAGACAGTGTTTTATGGTTGCAAACAACAGGTTCCATGCTGCCCATTTCAGGTATAAAAGGAATCTCCTAAATATGCTTCCGACAAACAAAGCCAAACGTGGAGGCTCTCCTGTGGGAGATCACGTCCCAACCACACAGGTAGTGACCAGCACAGCCCCTGCCCCTGCTGCTACTGAGTTCACACTGCCACCCCCAGGCACAGACCCAAAACCTGACCGCTGCTGGCTGCTGATTTCGCCAGAATGGATTCTGTACCAGGCTGGTTTCCCCACACGACTTAATCTTTCAGGAAATCCAAAGAAAGGTGTATTAGAGCCATAAGGGCACAAAGAGAAAAGCAGGGACACTAAGCTTTGACTCTCCATTGCCTGTTGTATTTATTTTCACACTGCTGATAAAGACATACCCGAGACTGGGCAATCTACAAAAGAAAGAGGTTTATTAGAGTCGCAGTTCCGTGTGGCCGGAGAGGCCTCACCATCGTGGCAGAGGATGAAAAGCACATCTCAACATGGCGGCAGGAAAGAGAAGAGTGAGCTCGTGCAGCAAACTCCCTTTTTCCAAACCATCGGATCTCATGAGACTCATTCACTATCATGAGAACAGCATAGGAAAGGCCCACCCCCATAATTCACTCACCTCCCACCAGCTTCCTCCCACAATACCTGGGAACTTTGGGAGTTTCAATTCAAGTTGAGATTTGGGTGGGGACACAGCCAAACCATATTACTTGTCATTACTTTTCTTTTTGAGATGGAGTCTCACTCTGTGGCCCGGGATGGAGTGCAATGGCATGATCTCGACTCACTGCAACCTCCGCCTCCTGGGTTCAAGTGATTCTCCTGCCTCAACATCCCTAGTAGCTCAAATGACAGGCATGCATCATCACGCCGGATAATTTTGCATTTTTAGTAGAGATGCGGTTTCACCATGTTGGCCATGCTCGTCTGGAGCTCCTGACCTCAAGTGATCTCTCAGCTTCAGCCTCCCAAAGTGCTGGGATTACAGGAGTGAGCCAGCACACTGGGCAGCCTATCATTAGCACCAGGCTTCTTGCATATTTTAGATTGCTGTCAATGGTCTAATAAACAGGTGTCTTAACATCACCAGCACTAAAGAACCCTGGCCCTAGAACCTGCCTGCCTGGGTCTGAACCCTGCTCCCCAGCCCTTACTTGCTGGGGGACCTTGGGAAAATTATTCAACTCCCATCCAAGAATATTATTCGTAACAGCACCCACCTCATGGGCCAGTAGCGAAACTTACAGAAGTTAATTTACACCAAGCACTGAACACAGTACTTGGAATATGCGTTTGCACAAAAGTAGCAGTTGCTGTTGTTGATGTTGCTAATAAAAGCTAAGATGACATTGTAACTCCCTTCACACTGGTAGTATTTCCATAAGCTGCCATTAAAGCAAAGAGCTACCTACTTAATGCAATTTGCTCCCGAATTAATTAATTATATCCAAATTGTACTATATTGTGTCATTCTGCTAGGAATGCTGGTATTATCACCCTGAACTGCTAAAAAAATGCCCAGTCACTAAAAAAATTGCTTAGACTGTATTCTCTGTCATGTCACCCAATGAATAGGCAGTTTATTATTTTTTGAAGAAGTCTTTTGGCTGTGACAATGAGGCCTCATAACACTAAAATCAGAAAAATCACTTCTAAACAGCAGCTGAAAACACCCCTTGGTGGGCTTTGAGTTTGGAGGTCACTGATCAGGAGGGTGACTTTTCTGGGGCCTCTGATCTCTTAATAGCTGTAGTTCAACAAGAGCGGCTGTGGTACATTCACCTTCATTGTGGGAGAGCAACCAAATGCCTACCTGTTTTTAAACCACCGTCAGGGGCTCCAGAAACAGTTCAAGAAGAAGCTCCAGTGCCCTGACGGCCTCTCAAGAGCAAGAGAGTCACCTTATTGACTTTGATGGGCACAGTTAATTCAGGTGCTAATTCGAAAAACCCACTTCTGACTCACAGTCTGGCTCTCAATCCGTAGGGGCCCAGAGGCCTAAGGTGAAAAGGATGTCTTCTTTCTGTGATCATATTTTCAGAAAGCCAATTTAAACTTCTTGGTGCAGTAAGAGGGGACACAAAAGGGGGAACACGATCTTCCCCACTGCAATATTTGTGTTTTAATTACCAGGTGTCCAGAACCTCTTATCTTGTATCAACTTGACATGAAGGGCATGTATAAGAAGTATACCCACAAGTCCTTATCTGATCCTCAAAATGCCCCCCAGAAATGCTCTGCACAGCTCCTGGAGTTGAAGATCCATGTCCTGGTAGTGTGGAGTTTGCATCCTCACGGCCACTGTGCAGCCCAGGTCCATGGGCATCATTCACACGGGAAACTATGTGAACATCACCCCTGGGGGTACACAGGTACACAGGGAAGAACCTGGCACAGGGCACCAGGTCCCCATGAGAGGGTCCTGGTGCACACACATGCACACAAACACACAAACCCCATACACATACCAAGAATTCCAGAATTCTACGCTTAACCCAGCCTAGACTCTACCACATTCTTCATTCTGTAGTTAGAGGCAAAAATAAAAAACTCATGTAAACAGATTAAATACCGTGGCAACAAAATTCAAAACAAACACCAAGGATTGAGGGAAAAAAATGTCTTACTTTGAAGCATTTGGGGGCATGGGAGTGGGGAAGTAAAGAGGCAAAGAGACTCTAAAGATTCTAAGACATCAAAGTTATTATCCTGATTTCCCAATGGAAACAGGACGGTCTCATATACTAGGTCTCCCAGTGGATTGCCATCCGCCATCTTGGAAGGCAGTCCAACGATGGGGTCCCAAGGAGACCAAATGGAGATTTACTCTCCCAAACGAGGAATACTTCAACAGGAATGTATCTACAGCTACCATGCTTAATTACTTTCCAAGATACTTTCCTGATGGTAGCACTGCTGGGGAGAATCAGGGAAGGATGTATAACTGGTCAAATCCTGAACCTGATTTACAGTCCAGCCCATGTTTACAATGTTCACATCTGCTGAGCCTCTGACTTCCGTGACCAATACAGGCCAAGTGTGGCCGGAGAGACAATACATACAGCCACATTCCCCACCTTTTAACCTTGAGACCAGTCCAGACCACAAGCTGGATGAGGTCAGAAACTTTGTCTCATTTCTCACCATTGTATGCTCAGTGCTCAGGCTAGTGCCTGACACAGTAGGCAGTCAATGAATATAGCCCAAAGAGAGGTATGGCCCCAGTCATCCTGTTTGTGCTTCCTGGACCTGGTACTCCGAAAAGAAGTGACACATCTAATGATGGTATGCAGGCACACTTCAATGTCACACACGTCTGCACTTAGGGTTCACCGGGCTGGCTTCACACCCTTCTAGGACTCTAAGCAGTCACACTGGGTGCCCACACATGAGCCAGGAAGGGGGTTGTTCTGTGTTTTCATAGATAATGTATTTGTATATCTGCCATCCATTCATCACAGGGCTAACTAGTTTATCCTTTCTTATTTTCTGTCATCATTTTTTCTTTTTTTTTTTTTGAGACAGGGTCTCACTCTGTCACCCAGGCTGGAATACAGTGGTGCAATTTTGGCTCACTGCAGCCTCAACCTCAACCTCTCGTGTTCAGTTGACCTCAGCGTTTGGAGTAGCTGGGGACTACATGTGCTCACCACCGTGCCTAGCTAATTTTTGTATTTTGTGTAGAGATGGGATTTTACCATGTTGCTCAGGCTGGTCTTGAACTCCTGTGCTTAAGCAATCTGCCCACCTCAGCCTCCCAAAGGGCTGAGATGACAGATTTTCTGTATTGTAGATGCTCTGGCATTAGGGGTCTCGTAGACCTGGGGAAACACTTCCCCTCCCAGTTCTAGCACATTCTTAGAGATAGCAAGGGGCTCAACCAGGAACAAGCCTCTCATATGCAAACCAATCAACACAGAGTCCATACGCCCCCAGCCATCACCTTATCTAAGTGTCACACAGCAAGCCAATTTTCCCTTGCCCTCAACCATCCCGGGGCCAGGTACCAGGCAGCTAGAGCCCCCTCTAGAGCTCAAAGCCTTCCTGAAATTATTCAAACCGCTCAGTCCTAAACTCTTTGCCCTGCCTTGCCTGAACTTTCCTGTGGAAACCCCAGTACAGGCTCTGACCTAGACTTTCTCCTCGCTCCTGTCTTCTGCCTCCAGACCTAAAAAACCGAGGCCTCCTGCTGTGGCCCTGCAGGCGTGCTGTGTCTCTTGTTTCTAGGGAAATTAAGTCACACTAAACTTTTCTTTCAAGGGTACTGACCTCGCTGTGTTATCACCCAGACACCTTTATTTATTTATTTATTTATTTATTTATTTAAGGGGCTTTATTTGTTTGTATACTTATTTTTTAGCGACAGGGTCTTGCTCCATCACCCAGGCCGGAGTCCAGTGGCACGATCATGGCCCACTGCAGCCTTGATCTCCTGGGCTCCAGCAATCCTCCAGCCTTAGCCTCTGGAGTAGCTGGGACCACAGGTGCACACCACCATGCCTGGCTATCAGACATCTTTATAAATGAAGACCCAGGCACAAAACAGGATGGACCTGTGAATGGGTCGCCCCGCCTTGCTTTCTCTGCTTCCTCCCACACTTGATTTGGCACCCACAGGAAGTCCTGACACACATAATGAGACATGAGAAAAAGAACATTTCTGCAAAGGGAGATGAAAAACAAGTCTTAGTGGAGTGGGGGGTGTCCTGGTGAAGGCTGCGGAGCTGGGCGGCCTGGGTTTGCTTGAAGGTCACCCCTGCTACCACCTCCTCACTGTGTGTGCCGGCCTAGCCCCTCTCTACCCTGTACTGCTGTTTGCTTGGCTATAGAATGGGGGTTAGGACAATGCAAGCTGCTATGTGATGAAAGCGCATGAATACACAATGGTGAGCACTGTGTGGATGGACACTGACCACGACGATTCCTCACTCTGCCTTCTCCAAGGGAGTCAGAACTCCAGACCCCCTGCAGAGAAAAAGAATCACCCCCTTCATTCAACACTTCCTGTGTGTCTGACACAGCGCGCACATAGCCCAGGGGATAAACACCAAAAACCATCCTCACAGAGGGCAGGATGATCACCGTTCCCATTTTGCAGAAGGGAAAACTGAGGTTCAGAGAGGTTAAGCAGTTTTCCCCCAAATCACAAAGCTGGAATTGGTGTGTACAGCTAGGATTTCTGACTCCAAAGACTCTCTTCTCTTCCTACTTTCAGTCTCCCCCATTTCTCATCACCCCACTGCAACACATATATATTGAGTGCCTACTGCATGCTAAGAGCTGGTGCAGGAGCTGAGAACACAGCAGAGAGCAACACTGCTAGAGTTCAAGTCTTTAAGAATCCTACAGGCCAGCGGGAAAGAAGTCATTGAGGGGTCATCTCAGAAATAAATGGAGGCAGGGTGCAGTGGCTCACACCTGTAATCTCCCCACTGTGGGAGGCTGAGGCGGGCAGATCACCTGAGCTCAGGAGTTCAAGACCACCCTGGGTGCCACGGTGAAACCCCGTCTCTACTAAAAAATACAAAAACTTAGCCGGGTGTGGTGGTATGTGCCTGTAGTCCAAGCTACTCAGGAGGCTGACGCAGAGACTCACTTGAGCCCAGGAGACAGAGGTTGCAGTGATCCAAGATCACAACACTGCACTCCAGCTTGGGCTACAGAGTGAGACTCTATCTCAAAAATAATAAATAAATAAACAAACAAATAAATAGAGAATTACAGACGGGGATGACAGCTATGGAGGAAAAGCAGAAGTTGCCGTGGTGAGAGGGAATAAGAGATTCCATCCAAAACCTGGGATCGCAGATCAGGAATCAGAGACAGCTTCTGTGGGGAAGAACATTCTGGAGGGAAGGGCAAGTGTGAAGGTCCCCAGATGGGACAGGGCTGGGTACGTCTGAGGAACTACCAGAAAGCCAGTATAGCAGCGGCACAGTGACAAGAGAAAAGCAGATGATGAGAGAGAGCAGAGAGAGCAGCAGGGGTCCAAGCTCGACTCTCCCGACTGACCGTGTGGGCCAGATCACTGTTTGCTGTGGTGCCATCATGTCCCGCCAACCAAAAATGTCTCCCGACATTGCCAACTATGCGTCCCCCAGCCCTGCTGGGATAGACTGTGAGGCTCCACCGTGATGCTGTTTCAGCGCCAAAAAGCAGCTTGTGCTTGTGGACTAGAGGCCGCCCTTGCCACCACCTTGTTAGTGGAGAAGATGGGCTCTACTCATTTGGGGAATTATTTGGGGAAAACTATCAACTCCCTAGCTCAGCAGGCTGTGAGCTCCCTAAGAAAAGCCATGCATCCTGGTGCCTCGTACAGGGCCTGAGACTCGAAAGCACAGAGGGTACCTGGGAGGGACTGAGAGAGGAGGGGACAGTGGGATCCAGGGGGCACATCCCTATCACAATCAGCCTGTGTGGCTAGAAAGCTGCCACGCATATCAGCAGATTCTGGCTTTGAGAATGACCGGCTGAGCATGGTGGCTCATGCCTGTAATCCCAGCACTTTGGGAAGCTGAGGCGGGCGGATCACCTGAGATCGAGAGTTTGAGGCTAGCCTGATCAACATGGAGAAACCCTGTCTCTACTAAAAATACAAAATGCAGCCAGGTGTGGTGGTGCATGCCTGTAATCCCAGCTACTCTGGGGCCTGAGGCAGGAGAATCGCTTGAATCCAGGAGGTGGAGGTTGCGGTGAGCCAAGATCACACCATTGCACTCCAGCCTGGGCAACAAGAGCTAAACTCCATCTCGAAAAAGAAAATGACCCTGGAGGAACTGCGGCTAGAGGCATGTCAACAGCCTCTACCCTCCCCAGCTCCTGGAATGCTAGAATTTAGATTCTGAGTTCTGCAGGGGAGCAGGACAGGTTTACAGAATTCTCAGCTGCTGCCTCCACCAGAGGTTGCCAGGGGCACACATCAGCACTGTGATGAAACATCTCTTTGAACAAGGAAGTGTGAGTGAAGATGGGTGTTAACTACGTGGGATGTACGGGGAGGAGAAAGCCATGCAAATGAGCATGGACAGCCAGCAGAGACGTTTAGTCTTGGTGCTGCTAGAGTACTCACAACTGCGAGTGAGGTGGCTGGTGTTGTTTTAATCATCAAATATCCAGGCAAGGGTTTAGATCTGTCTTGGGCCCTTCACAAGTCCCTGGACTACGCTTAACACTTTGGTAAGACTTTATGGATAGCTTGCAAGCCTGAAGGCGTAACTTGCAAGCTCAGTCTTGACCCTGGAAAAAGGAGGTAATGAGTAAGATAGGGACACCAAAAAGAGGTCAGGTGGTATGCTTTTTTCGTGGACTAACCAGCCATTTCCAGGAGAAAAGAAAGTATCACTGTGCAATGCTCTACTGACTTTCTCTTAATTTATCCTCGCAACAGCTTTGCATAGTATTATCCTATTTTACACAGGAGAAAAATGAAGTTTAGGAGCTTGGGAAATTTGGTCTTCATTATTCAGCTACTAACCCTTGGCTTCCATCACAAGCCTCTCATTCTCTCGGCTCTGGTCCAGGTTGAGAACCTTTTGCAGTCCTGCCCCAGGACCTTGGCACAGTTTCCTGGGCCTGGATTACTCTGACCGCCCTTCTTCACCTGGTTAATGCTACTTAACCTTCCCATCCCTGCTTACTCATCTCCCAGAGCCTCCTCTGGGCTTTTTCCAGACCAAACTACTCTATTAAAAGCTCTCTTAGCATCAGGACTGCTTCTTCGGCAGCAGGACTCGTCAAAGTTGCAATTTAACAAGGAAGCCAGCGTGTGCTAGTTCGCCACCGTCAGCATATGTGTCGGATTCAGGATGCCCACAAATTCTTCGACGTGCCCTTCATTGAAAGGTAGGTCTTATTCCCCCCCGTCTTGAAGCCAAGGTGGCCTTAGTGACTCAGCTGACCAATAGCAAGCAGTGAAAGTAATGTTCTGGGAATTCCAAACCTCAATAATAACAGACATACCTTTGTAGCTCCGGCGTGACCTCTTAGAATACGCACTCCAGGGAAACTCCCTCTTGGATCCCAGCCACCATGTGCCAAGAAGCCTAGGCCACACAGGATAGACCACGTCTGATACGGCCAACAGCCCCAGCTGAGCTCCCAGCCAACAACCATCACCAATTGCCAGGCTTGTGCATGAGACACCTTGGGCATCCACTACAGCCAAACCTTGAGATGATCACAGCCCAGCCCATACATGTCTGTAACACATGCAGAAATCCAAGAAAAAACCATCCGGCCAGGTCTGGTCAACACACAAAGACTTGAGAGACAATACTAAAGCACTGCTTTAGTCATTAAGTTACGAAACTATTTGTTACACAGCAATAGGATGGTCAGGACCCTGTAACATCCAGTATAATGAACCATTGTTCAGCTTGTGCATACCTTAGGCAGAAGCTAGGACTAGATGATTAATAAACGCATTAGACAAAGAATTTAGTGTGTGAAAAATTAAGGTGGAGGCAGGATTTCTACCAGGTTATATAACTCCCAAGTTCCTCCTCTCTTTTCTTTTTAAGCATAATCTAATGCTCTCTTAAAAGCAATAACTCAGTGATGAGCAGCTATCTTAAAAAAAACAAAAACAAAAAAGACAATAGCATTGTTTTATTTCCAGCCTATCGTATTTGCTGCAGGTTTGGGAGGAAGAATACAATATTCAGACGAACCATGTCACAGCAAAATGGCAGCTTTGGTTGCTTGTCATGACTGACAGAAGTTCAGAGTTAAAATAATAAATAAATAAGTAGATGGAGACTGGGTGTGGTGACTCATGCCTACAATCCCAGCACTTCGGGATGCCATGGTGGGTAGATCACTTGAGCCTAGGAATCTGAGACCAGCCTGGGCAATAAAAACCTTCTTTCTACAAAAAAATACAAAAATTAGCCAGCCATGGCAACGAATACCTGTAATCCCAGCTAGTCAGGGGTCTGAGGTGGGAAGATCGCTTGAGCCCAGGAGGTTGAGGCTGCAGAGAGCCATGATGGTACCCCTGCACTCCCGTCTAAGCGACAGAGCAAGATCCTGTCTCAAAAACCAAAGACAAAAGATAGGCTGCTCTTATGTCATTACACTCATTGACATGGCACAGGGGTCTCGATGCCCTCTATGCAGTTATAGCATGAGCGCTGTTACAGACAATATGTAAATGCATGGTTATAGCTATGTTCCAATAAAGCTTTATTTACAAAAACAGGCAGTGGGCCAGATTTGCCCATCCCTGGTACACAGCATAATACAGTGATCTTTCAATTTAGCAGTAACCACGCAGTTTGTAAATTCAATGAAACAGGCAATGCCTTCAACTGAAATGACTCTCAGTACTTAATTCTGCATTTGAGACATCTTTCACTGCACTGTCCCATGCTGACGTGGGTTCAGATGCCAAAAATGTAAGAAAAAGTTACAGTAAAACAAAACGAAAAAACACTTTTTATAGGAAAAAGTTAATCCACTGACCTCTTTTTCCTTCTGAAAATGGAAAGAGAGGGAGCCTGCTTCCTTTGATTTGAGTATGGAATGACCTTGGCTAGTTCATGAAGGCAACAACATTCCATGAGAGAGGAGTTAAGAAACCACAGAGTCATTCACAGCAAGAGCTTCCCCTCATAGGCCCTCAAAGAACTATTTGTTGATAAATAATGAATCTAAAATGTATTGGAATGAGAGTAATCCACTCATACTGTTAGCCCATTCAGCAGGGCTCAATGGCTGGGTAAAGTTTATTCAAAGCAGCAAAATATCATCTAATGGCTTACTCTTTTGTCTTTGTAAGATCAAGCCTTTCATTATACCAAATGCTACCCAGGAGAGCCAAAACTAGCAAAAAATAACTTAATTAATGTATATATAAACCACAAGTGCCCAGATTATAGTTTGTGCCCAAACTCTAGTTAATTCTAGAGTTATACAATTAAGTTTTTAAATTTCGTATTTTGAAGAAATGATAGATCCTATACATTTCCTTTTTAGATAAGCCAGGAAGTAATGGCTAATGTTAATTCTTAGGCGACAGAAATGTGTTACGCTAATTATTATTAGCAATAATGGCTCCATAGGTAAAGAACTTCTGAACTCACAAAGCAATTTTTAAAAACAATATTGCTTTGTTTCATTCCTAGAAGAGTCCCAGGGTTAGGTAAAATAGGTGTAATTTTTTTCATTTTATACGTGAATAAAGAGAGATGCAGGGTAAGTACCTGCTCATCGTCATAACTAAGAAGTAGCCAGGACCAGGTGGCAAACCAAGCCTTCTTATATCCAGAACACTTCAAGAGAACAGGGTAACTCCTCTCCAGATATAATTAATAGACAACATCTCTTCCTTTTATTCTTTGTGAAGTTTAGCACTATCCAAAAAAAAAAAAAAAAAAAAAAGTGCTGAGCTAATTATTCAGATCTTTTCGCTAAGGGTGCAAATGTTCTTTCTATTGAATGTATGTACATGTCATTTGTTACAGCACATTTTTAAAGGGAGACTAATGTCCAATAATGACCCTAGGGCTTAGCTTTGAAGAAAATTCCAACCAAAAAAACATCCATTTACTGTTTGAATCTGTCTCCACTTCAGCAACTGAATCTTCGTAGCTGGACTCGGTAAGACACACTTGAGATTTATAATGTTAGGATGGGAGATGAGTTGGTCCAAGCTAGAACCTCTTGTCTTTGAGCCCACACCAAACACCAAACATGAGTCAACCACTCC
Organism: Sapajus apella; assembly: GCF_009761245.1. Taxonomy (NCBI): domain Eukaryota; kingdom Metazoa; phylum Chordata; class Mammalia; order Primates; family Cebidae; genus Sapajus; species Sapajus apella. The sequence goes on along the minus strand of NW_022436991.1, from coordinate 5,084,001 downwards.
TGCACCATCACAGATATGCATGTATTAATATCGTCTTTCCTTCCCACACAGCTGTGACTTGTACAGAAATTATTTTCACTCTGCAAGCTTCTTTACCTTATTAGAGCAATCTTTCGGCTCAATCATTAGGACTCCATGAAGAAGCCATGGAAAATTAAGGCTCAAATATATAAACTGATCTTTGGAGAACATGCCTTTGCTCTGTCATTATTCTTTTTATGAGACTCTAAGGGAGTCCAAGATAGAAGAATCGCTCTGAGGCTCCTAAAAAATCTCTGCCAATTAAGGAGCGACAGACTGCATTTTCCAAAGATGACCACGGCTGTATTTCCTGTCCCATATGCTCTTCCACAAGGTGACTTTGCCATCCCCATCCTTTTAAGAGGCGGGACTTATTTTTCCAGTCCTTAGAATCTGGACAGGCCCTGTGACTGCTTTGAGCAATAGAATATGGCAACAGTGGCGCTGTGCCAGTTTTAAGGGTAGCCCTTAACTTTCTGACAGCTTCCACCTTCCTGCCTGTTGGAGGCCAGCCACCACCTCAGAGGTGACACTACCCTGGGGCCATCCAGCTGTGAGAAAATCAAGCCACAGGATGATGCTTGATGCTACATGGACAGAAACACAGAGAGGGGTCAAGGAGGAACAAAGCACCAGACAAAAGGATTAAAAAGTCTTAGAAGAGGATCTTCCAGCCCCAGTGGACACCACATGGAACCGAGACAAACCTCCCAGCAGAGCCCTTCCTACTGCCTGCCTTGACCTTCCAAAGTGCTGGGATTATAGGCATGAGCCACTGTGCCCGGCCTCACAGATATTTTTTATTGAAACACAAGTTAGATCTTTTCTGTGGTCACTGCAAATAGTTGTATGATTTGTCGACCACAAAGCGGCAAGTAGCGGCTGACCAACCAGTGCTTTGCTCACCACGCCCTGCAAAGGTGACCATGTTAAGTGCTTACCCAGAGGGACACTTTCTCTGGTCTTGCTAAGAGGGTGGCTTTTTTTATTTTTGTGACAGAGTTTTGTTATCCAGGCTAGAGCACAATGCCACGATGCCGGCTCACTGAAACCTCCGCCTCCCAGGTTCAAGCAATTCTCTTGCCTCAGCCTCGCAAGTAACTGGGATTACAGGCATGCACCACCATGCCTGGCTAATTTTTTGTACTTTTGCAGAGATGGGGTTTCACCATGTTAGCCAGGCTGGTCTCAACCTCCTGACCTCAGGTGGTCCACCCATCTCAGTCTCCCAAAGTACTGGGATTACAGGTGTGACCCACCGCGCCCAGCAAGAGGGTGATTTTTTTAGCCCTGCAAAGTTCTTATGCAGACTAGCAGTACATCTGAGCACAGTCATCCAAACGTGGGACCTTCAGTAACGATGACCTGAATTGGATGGAACAACGTGATTACCGCTGCCAAATGCATTTTCTTCTTCTCTGCTACTATCCTGGTCACCTGCCTGGTCTTGCCAACTTTATCTGGTCCCTTCCTCCTCTGCCCCAAGCTGTCACTCTTAAACTGGGGGGGGGGTGCTTTCACTGCTCAGGGGGGTCGCCCATCTCAGCAGGCCTCACCAGCGGTGCCTGTTGTTTGATCCTGTGTGAAGCTGCCCCAACAAAGAATCAGCTCTATGCTGGGCCAACACTGCCTCATTTGAGGGGCAGCTGAGTCTCCTCCCTGTGGCCTTCCAACACTGGCTGCCAGTAGGGCTCATTCAGAACCCACTAAGATGACTTTTTTCCTCCAGGACACTTCCATGAGGGCTGAATGCCAATCAGCCTGCGGCACAAAGGAGGGGCCCCTTGTCATCCTTAGGGTTGTAAGGTGGCTCTGTGGGGACAATCCCATGTGCTCCCCCTAACCTCGCTTTCCCGGGCTTTTGTGCAGGAGTCAATGTTGATTGCTGTTATTTCTTTTTTGAGACGGAGTTTCACTCTTGTTGGCCTGGCTGGAGTGTAATGGCGCAATCTCAGGTCACTGCAAACTCCACCTCCTGGGTTCAAGGGATTCTCCTGCCTCAGCCTCCCAACTAACTAGAATTACAGGCACCCGCCACAACACTCGGCTAATTTTTTGTATTTTTAGTAGAGGCAGGGTTTCACCATGTTGGCCAGGCTGGTCTTGAACTCCTGATCTCAGACGATCCACCCACTTTGGCCTCCCAAAAGGCTGGCATTACAGGAGTGACCCACTGCACCTGGCCAGAGACTACTATTATTTCATGGGATGACTACAGGCTCATCATGCTATTGCAGTGGTGCCCCAAGAACAACTGTCACAGTATAAGCAAGTCCTACGGCAAAATCCAGGGTAACCTACAGGATAGTGGCCGAAGCCATCTCTGCCTCCCAAGAAGGGGCAGGAAGTCTTACCGGCCTCGGTGTAACCATTTATGCCTGTTCTTACAAGCTCTAAATCTGTCCTTCCAACCCAGGAGACACGTGGTCATCATCCTCCCTTTACTTCCTTTGAAAAGCTGATGCACATAACTTGGGCTTTAAAATCCGAAAAGATCAGTGTTACCATCCAGACTCTGCCACTTCTCAGCTGTGTGATGTTGGGTGACTGTCTAAACTGCTCTATTTCCTCACCTGTCAAATGAAAGCAAGAACAGCTTCTCGAAACCCTGAGAGAACGGAACAAGATAAGGCCAAGTACGGGACTGATGGCACGCACAAGTTATTCCATATGATTCACGAACAGCCTTTCATTACAAATTCCAACAGTTACGTGTTTATGCTGATGTATTAGAAGAAGATGGGCTTCATGAATATCATGATTTTATGGACATTATAGCTTAGGTTGAGGCTAAGTAAAAACTGAGTGGATGTAAAGAAAGACATGAAGTAAACCATTACTGGGGAGTGTTATGTGGATGCCGTAGAAACACCGAGAAAATAGAACACATGGACACACATCCTGACACTGTACCATATGGTAGGTGTAGACATCACCACATTTTAGGTGCTGAATAAGCATCTCTTTCCCTCCCCTGTGAACTCTTGTAGCATCAGCTTCCACCCTTGAACTTGGCTCCAGCCCCATTAGGGTTTGGCCAAGGCTTAGAAGTTGGAGGTGGACTCCCTGCAGTCTTGGAGAAGACTCCCCTTGCCCGGGTGGTAAGGAGGAACAGTCTTTAGCTTTGCAGGTCATGATCTCCCTTGAAGCACCTCGTAAACAGTGGAGCTGGCTGGCCCACCTCAATAAAATTTTACTCAGTGATTGCAATTTCCTCCCCTTCCACAGCCAGATGCTGCCCTTTGCTGTGTGCTTAACTCCCCGCTGACAACTGATGGGATTTAGATGCATCGCAGGGTGAGACCCAGAAGGCTGCTCATTAACATCGTCTATATATTTTAAGAGCCAAGAAACCATTTCTCTTGGACCTACCAATTATGTAGGACACCAGGTAGCTCCTTTCCAAATGCCGACCCACTCTGGATAGTGGAGGCTGAATCAACCAAGATGACGTATTAGCCTTGGCCAGACCCATGGACAAAGAATGCTTACACTTCTAGGCAGCGATGGAAAATTTTGCTTCCCAGAAACCAAAGCTCACATTTAAATACATGGCACCCAAGCCCGTATTTCAGGAAAGGCCCTTTGTTAATTGTTCACAGGAAACCAATCCAATAAGGTCCCCAGCTTCCTGCTGCTGTTCACTCCATCTGCTGCTACACCTGGGCTTATTTATTTCATCCACCCTGAATGGTTTTCTTTCCCTCAACATGCAGCCAGGCTGGTTCCTGCCTCCATGCCTTGCCCAGGCTGTTCCTTGGATGCAGAATGCCCTTCCTGCCCCTTCCTGTCAACCAAAGAGTTTAAATACATCCTTCAAACTCAGCTCGGACACTGCTTCCTCCAAGAAGCCACCTCTAACTTCTGGAGAGTTAATGTCTGGCCACCCTGTGCCACTTCCCACCTCGTTCAGCAGGTCACGTAGTACCACGACCTGCTTCCATGTCAATACATGCATTTGGCCACAAGATCCGCTTCCAATGTTTTACATAAGTCAAGGAGCAAAGTGAGCAATGCATGTCTGGAAAATGAGTAAATTCAGGGATCCCATGAAAGACAGTATCTATTTAACAAATATTCACGGAGCACATACTAAGTGCTAGGGGTTGAGGATACTACATTAAACAAGAAGAAAGGACAGATTCCTGTCCTCTTGGGGTTTACATTCTAGATATGGGGAGAGAAAGTTACATACAAATAAACAAAATTACTTTAGATCGTGATAAATTTATGACAATAATAAAACAGGGCAATAGCATACAGCCGGGCCCAGTGGCTCACACCTGTAATGCCACCATTTTGGGAGGCTGAGGCAGATGAGGTCAGGAGTGGCAGACCAGCCTGGCCAACATGGTGAAACCCAATCTCTACTAAATACACAGAAAGTAGCCAGGCATCCTGGTGCACGCCTGTAGTCCCAGCTACTCAGGAGGCTGAGGCAGGAGAATAGCTTGAACCCAGGAGGCAGAGGTTGCAGTGAGTTGAGATCTCACCACTGCACTCCAGCTCGGGTGACAGTGTGAATGACACTCTATCTCAATCAATCAATCAGAGGCAATAACATGAGCAGAGATAGGCAAACTTTGGCCAGTGAGTCAGATCCAGTCTACCACCTGTTTTTGTAAATAAAGTTTTATTGACACATAGCCAGGTCCACTGTTACCGCCTCTGACTGCTTTTGTACAACAGCAGAGCTGAGTGGTTGTAACAGAGACCCTATGGCCCACAAACCTACATATTTCCTATCTGGCCCTTTACAGAAAACATTTGCAGACCTCTCACATGGCTAAGGAGAGAGGAAAACCTTTAAGTAGGGTGGAAAGGGAAGACCACTTTAAGAAGATGACAGCTGAGTGAAGACCAGAATGCTAAGAAGGTGTCAACCACGCAAAAAATGTAGTGTAAAGCACCCCAGATAGAAGGAGGAGCATGTGCAAGGGCCTGAGGCAGGACAGAGACAGAAAAGGCAGTGTGGCCTGGGCATAATTAGGTGGTGAATGGTTTAAAGCCAGGCATCTTGGTAGGTGAGGCAGCCCACGTGATGTGGAACCTCACAAGCCGTGGTAAGGGCTTCCTGCTAACGTTCATGAATAATTCTGAAAGGCAGCCAAGCTGTCTGGGATTTGGGCAACAAGTGGTGAGATCACCTCCATGGAAGAGACGGGGTGATAGTACCACCATCATGAATAAGTCTAAAATGTTGACGCTTGGCTCAAGACTTCTTTGTCGCCATAAACGTCTCCAAGTCAAGCTCTGCTTTTTGTTGTTATTTGGTTTTTCTGAGACAGATTCTGGCTCTGCCACCCAGGCTGGGGTGCAGTGGCGTGATCTCAGCTCACTGCTGCCTCCCAGGCTTAAGCAATCTTCCCAGCTCAGCCTCCTGAGTAGCTGGGACTACACATGTGCACCACCAGACCTGGCTGATTTCTTATTTTTTGCAGAAACAGGCTCTATGTTCTCCTTGTTGGTCTCAAACTCAAGTGATCCTCCCATCTTGGGCCTCGCAAAGTGCTGGGATTACAGGTGTAAACCATCGCACTCAGCTCTGTGTTTCCAGTGTGTTGCCCCATAACCCCAACACAAGTCTGTTCCAACTACGCACAGAAGATGCTTCTAGAACAGCTGAATCGGCATCCACGTGTCCCACCCCACTCTTATTTGTATATAAAAGACTGTTTCTTTTCTTACATTCATGTTTTAAAAGGAACCATTAGCTCACTTTAAAATCACAGGTTCAATATGCCAGTTATATACATTTCATTTAAATATAAAATAGTGTTGTTTTTTTTTTTTAAGTTCACCTGTCTACCACTTAAAATCATCTCAGGGCACTCTGGGAAACAATTATTTACAGTTCCATCTTATAGGAACTTCATTAATTTCAATCCATACCCGATTCCTCACTACTGAACAGGCAGGGTCTGAAAGGCCTTTTTTTTTTTTTTCTGAGCTGGCGTCTCACTCTGTCGCTCAGGCTGGAGGGAAGTGGAGTGATCTCAGCTCACTGCAACCTCCACCTCCTAGGTTCAACTGATTCTCAGCCTCCCGAGTAGCTGGGATTACAGGCACACACCACCACACACAGCTAGTTTTTTTTATTTTTAGTAGAGACAGGGTTTCTCCATGTTGGCCAGGCTGGTCTTGAACTCCTGGCTTCAGGTGATCTGCGTACCTTGGCCTCCCAAAGTGCTAGGATGAAAGGCGTGAGCCACTGTGCCAGGACTGGAGTAGCTTTTGACAGGGACAGTGAGGACAGAGGGCAGCTTGAGGGTGCAGCACAAGCTCTGGAGGCACAGCTTACTTATACCTGACCCTGTCACTCTCCAGCTGTGTGCTCTTGGCGACATTAAATCTGAGAGCCTCAGATTCCTGTCTATAAAATGAGCCAGGCAGAGGGGCTGTTGAGAGAATCAAGAGATGCACCTGACTTGGCCCAGGACCTGACCCACGCTAGATGCTCAATAAATGGTCAGAGCTCTGATTACAAAAGCAAGATTATTTATGGTCATAATGATGATCATCAAATGTCCTTTGGTCTCTCCAAAAGTGCTAAAAGCATCTCTTGCCATCAGTGTGTCTGAGCTTTTGAGACATCTGCAGCCCCAGCCCACTCACCAACTGATGTCCCCTGTCGCCAGGGGTTTTCGGAAGCTTTCAGCAATGTGGTAGTTTTCCATTGGGTTCACCAAACTAGGTCTCTTTTTTTCTTGCTTTCCTTTTATTTTTTGTTTCCAAAAGGTTCCTGATTAACAATCTTTCAGAGGGGGAGGAGGAAAGGAATTACAGCAAATGTTCCTTTACTGTGGTCCCTGCTGGGCTGGGAGGCTGCTATTTCAGACTCAATCAGCTACCTGCAGGGTCAATGGATGAAATGCCTCCCCATAGAGATCGGGAGGATGCAGTGCCATTGGGAAGCTTCCACAAGAGACCCGTGGCCTAAAAACCCCAACTGCTCAAGACTCAGGGACCTCAAGCCTAAAGGGGATGGGAGCCCAATTTCTCCAAGAAGCACCCATCTTTGAAAAGCAGCATTTCTCACTCTGCCTCTGCAGGGGGGAAAGGAGCAACGTGCATCCCCTGCAAGTAATGATATTCAAGTTGTGAGGATCAAACATCATCCTTAACTGGAGATAATCCGAAATTCACTTTGAAGCCCCCTCTGCCTGAGCAGGCTTAAGTCTCTAACTGCTTAATTCAAGAAATCATTAAAAGTGGTCTTTCTTCCCTTGACACAAACAGAGTAAGGTGAGAGAGAGACAGCCAAGAAACCTGTTGAGTTACTCATGAGAAATGCGACAGCAATAAAATCACTGGCCCAAGAGAATTCTGCCGCAGGTTAACTCAACGGCGAGTGTGTTGCTCTCACCTCCAGGGATGGTGAATTTTTTAGCTCTTTTGTTCCAATCGCCATCTCCCAGAAATGGCTACGTTAAATTGCAAGGCCCCATGCCAAACAAAAGTGGCGCCTGGAGTGGTTACTTTTGTGTGCCAACTTGATTGGGCCATGGGGTGCCCAAATTAAACATGACTTCTGGGTGTGTGTGTGTGTGTGTGTGTGTGTGTGTGTGTAGGTTTTTCTGAATGAGATTAGCATTTGGATTGGTGAACTCAGTAAAGTGAACGGCCCTTTCCAATATGGGTGGCCATCAGCCAGTCCATGGAGGGCCCACAAAGAGAAAGAGAAAGAAATGTACCCTCTTCCTGCCTCACCGCCTGAGCTGAGGCATCCATCTCAACTTCTCCAGCCCTCAGACCTGGGTTTACATTATTGGCTCTCTTGGTTCTCAGACCCTAGTCCTGGGACTGGGTTTCATGACCAGCTTTCCTGGGTCTCCAACTTACAGAGGGCAGAAGCAGGGACTTCCCAAACTCCGTAATAATCGGAGCCAATTCCCATAATAAATATATATATATTTTTTTGAAACAGAGTCTTGCTCCATCACCCAGGCTGGAGTGCAATGGTGCAATCTCGGCTCACTGCAACCTCTGCTTCCCAGGTTCAAGTGATTCTCCTGCCTCAGCCTCCCAAGTAGCTGGGATTACAGACGCCCACCACCACGCCCAGCTAAGTTTTGTATTTTCAGTAGAGACTTGGTTTCACCATGTTGGCTAGGCTGGTCTTGAATTCCTGACCTCAAGTGATCCCCCCGCCTGAGCCTCCCAAAGTGCTGGGATTATAATATACAGGTTGAGCATCCCTAATGCAATCATCCAAAATCCTCCAGAATCTAGACCATTCCGAGCACCAACATGATGCTCAAAGGAAACACTCACTGGAGCATTTTGGATTTCAGAATTTCAGATTACGGTAAGTAATCAACCAGTAAGTATAACGCAAAATATCCCAAATCAGAAAAGTAAGCATAACGCAAAATATCCCAAATCCGAAAAGATTGAGAATGCACAAAGATTCGGGTCCCAAGCATTTTGGATAAGAGATACATGGTTTCAGCCTACACATGGTTCTGTTTCTCTGGAGAACCTAACACACACAGGTGCCTTGTTCAAAAATTACAAATTTCAAGATGGCGGTAGCAGAACATTAAAGCAAGGACAGGGCCTTTCCGGGAGGGGCCCCCAATCTTGCCTGCTTCCCTTCCCAGGGTGCCTCCCATGCCTCCTCTCCCTGTATTTTCCCAACCTAACTGGACCCTGTGATTTTACATAGGAATTCCTTTTTTCCCATCCTAATTTGTCAATATCTATATGTGGTCTTCCAGATTCACAATCCATAAACCCCCTCTCTTGCGAAAAATAAAATGACAAGAAACAGTGCTTACCAGCCACACTCAGGGATCCTCAAAACTTTTTAGTCTGTAGACCAGAACCTGAAGCCTGAGCTTTTCCAAATTTCTTTTTTTTTTTTTTTTTTTTTTTTTTGAGACGGAGTTTCGCTCTTGTTACCCAGGCTGGAGTGCAATGGCGCGATCTCGGCTCACCGCAACCTCCGCCTCCTGGGTTCAGGCAATTCTTCTGCCTCAACCTCCTTAGTAGCTGGGATTACAGGCACGCGCCACCATGCCCAGCTAATGTTTTGTATTTTTTTTTTTTAGTAGAGATGGGGTTTCACCATGTTGACCAGGATGGTCTCGATCTCTTGACCTCGTGATCCACCTGCCTCGGCCTCCCAAAGTGCTGGGATTACAGGCTTGAGCCACCGCGTCCGGCCCCAAATTTCATTTCTTTATTCTAAAAGACAGGATCCAAAGTAAAGTGGGGCTGAAAACAGCACTCATAACTTAGCTGAAAAAAGAAATGTGGTATGACCCAAAATGTATAATAAATGCAAAATGGGAAAAGCTAAACAAGAAAAAGCTAGTAATTTAAGATATATATATAAGTAAATAATTGTAAAACCATCTCCAGAGCAGAGGTGAGCAAGTGTGTTCTGTAAAGATCCAGGAATAAACATTTTTGGCTCTGCAGCCCATAAAGTCTCTGTGGCAGCTACCCAGTTCTGCAGAGGAAGGTCGAGTAGCCACAAAAACAATACATACATGAGTGGACATGGCTGTGTTTCAATAAAGCTTTATTTATAAAAACAGTGACCTCACTGGATGTGGCCCTCAAAGCCTTATTTTGCTGACCCACGGCTTAGAGCAGTGCTTCTCAAACTTCACATGCACATCCATCGCCTGGGAGTCTCGTTAAAGTGCAAACTCTGACTCAGGAGGTTGGGTGGGGCTTGAGACTCTGCATTCCTAACAAGTCCCCAGGGGATGCAGATGCTGCATGTCCAAAGATCCCACTTTGAGAAGCAAAAGAGTATCCCCAGAAAAGAAAAGACGGAAAATCTACCAAAGAAGCCAAATTTAAGAAGCAGTTGGCAGAACGCAGCATAGAAAAGTAATTTATTTTCTCATCACCAAGGAACAGAGTTATGCAATTTAAGTCTATCTTCAGAAGGGGAATACCATGTCATTGGCGATCAAGGATGGAGTTAACTATCATTATCAGAAAGCAAAATGCTACATCGTTTTTAAGCACCACTGTGCATTTTCTGGTGGCAGTTAACACCGACATATAGCAATCAATGCAGGTAAATGAATCCATTCGAAGGCAGGCCATGGATGGTAAATCACGTTGTCCAATAAAGTTGCTAAATTAGCAAAAGCGTGACACAGAGCATTTTTTATGGAAGCGAATTCGTTTTGGAAGAAGATGGACTGCAGGGGCGTGTGCCTAGCAAGACTGGAGGGTGGAAGGGAGCAGGAGCCACGGCTACAGATCCCTTTGGAGTCTGTAAGCTCTGAATTTTGCTGGGGCAGCTAATGTGAAAACTTGTGTAGAGGCTTTTCCTGTGTGTTATCAAGGCCCCAATGAGGGTCTGTTGCCCAAAGGCAGGTACTGATGCTTGCATTTCACATACGACAGTGTCTAATAAACCTCTTCACCATCTAGTCTATAATAAGATTAAAAATGGCTGGTTCTACGTTGGGTGCAGTGGCTCACAAGTGTCATCCCAGCACGCCAGGAGCCAGGGGCAGGAAGATCATGAGGTCAGGAGTTTAAGACTAGCCTGGCCAACATGACGAAATCCCTCTACTAAAAATACAAAAATTAGCCGAGCGTGGTGGTAGGTGCCTGTAATCCCAACTACTTGGGAGGCTGAGGCAAAGAACTGCTTGAACCCGGGAGGTGGAGGCTGCAGTGAGCAGAGACTGAGCCACTGCACTCCAGCCCAGGCAACAGAACAACACTCCGTCTCAAAACAAAAAACAAAACAAAACAAAATAACTGGGTCCACTCAAACACTGCTCGCAGGAATGCAGAATGGCGCAGCCACTTTGGAAGACAGATCAACAATTTCTTTAAAAGCTAAATATAAATTTGCCATGTGATCCCCCAGGAATCCTGCTCCCAGGAATCCACCCAAGAGAAATGACAACATATGTCCACACACAGGCTTCTATGCAAATGTTCATAGCAGCACTATTCAAGATAGCCAAAAAGCAGAAACAACCCCAGTGTCCATCAACCAGTGAATTGGTAAATAACGGGCAGTACGTGCTTGCAGTGGAATACTATTCAGCAACATGTCACTACACGTATAGACCTCAAAAACATCATTTGATAGCCAGTGCAAAAAAACCACATATTGCATGCTTCCATTTACATAAAATGTCCAGAATAGGCAGATCTATAGACAGCAGATTAGTGGTTGCCTGGGAACGGACTCCAATCGGCATAAGGAGTCTTATCCAGGTTAGGAAAATGTCCTAAAACTAGATCATGGTGTTGGTTGCACAACTCAGTAAATTTACTAAAAATTATTGCATGGAATCCTTGAAGTGTGTCAGTTTTACAGTATGTAAATCATACCTCAATAAAGTCATTAAAAAAATAAGGTACCATTATATCTTTCCCTTTTTCATCTTTCACCTCTCTAGTCCTTAAATCACTTGGAGATCTTATAAACTGCAATACACCCAAAGACATGCTGGTTGCTCTAGAGGAGGCTGAAGCAAGTCCTCCAGCCCAAGCAGATATGCTGGAGATGGGACATCAACTGTCTTGTCAAAGGAAGAAAAAAAAATATGCACGGATCAGGTGTTTGATTTGTAGAGTGAACGCTGAATTCATCGGTGGTCAGAGCATCACTAGGGCAGGGGCGGGCAGTGCCCTCAAAGATACCTCCAATTCCAACCCAATCCCAGCCCATGAGCTTCCAAAGACCTAAGCCCGGAGGAGAATGGGAATCAGGAGTGAGCGCCATGATGACAAAGGCCTCACCCATCAGCTGTGTTAGAAAAATGGAAGAGAAAACTTGCTATATGGAGAGAGCCACATTCACCTCACCCCACACTCAGCCACACCCAAAAACTACCATACCCCCCCAACAAGCCATTTCTTTTGAACCATGCTGTCACCCCGAAAAGAGACTCTCTGAAGTCACACTCCAATGGCAGAAAAAATTCTCATGTGCTTGGAAGGAAATGAAAACTCTGGCGATAGGCTTGCCTCCAAATGGTGCAAGAAAATCCTAAGAAATTTTTAGCTATTGCAACATCCCCTTTTTGGGAAAAGCAGTACTTCCAGCAGATGGAGAGGCATTAAAAGTAAAGAAGCAGGGTCGGGAGGAGCTGCCTCGAATGAACCACAGTGTCTGCGGTGGGTATCTTCCCTTAATCCACTTCTGAATCCACAAACACGCATGAGGGTAGCAGCCAGCTCACGGTCAAAGGCAGAACTTGGGGACAGAAACTAGGACTTGGGACGGCCCACAAGTGGATCCAGCCATCACCCTGGTCATCTGGGTACTGGGCCCAGGTAGCTGAGCCTACTAGGCACAGAAGAAATCCGGCCTACGAGGCTTTGGGGCCTGAAGAGTAGAATTTGGGCTCTATCAGGGGACTTAATAGCATTTCCTCTGTAGCCTCAAAGGTATTTGAATCAGGAACACTAGCTTCACAGCCAGAGGCCTGATAATCTCCTCCTCCCCTTTCATTGAAACAGAAAATATCTAAGATACTGAAGAATACAGTAAAATCCTTAACTCCATTCCACGCACCCCCTATCCCCGCTTTTTTTTCTTTTTTTTTCCTTCGTTCCTCGTGGCAAGGCTGGATAAGCTTATCAAGAGCAGGCAAACTACATCTTAGCTCTGATCCTTTCGAGACATCCATTTGGCGCCTTTAACGTTTCATTTGGCAGATTGAATTTCGGACATGTATTTATGGGTCTGGGTTTGCCCTTAACAGAGTATTGCATAAATCCCATTACAGTATCCACTTCAGCGTGTTTGGGGTTTTCTAAGCCAGGGCTTTATCTAAGTGAACGGCATGGGAATGACCCACTCTGGCTCAGAAACTGCCTCCTCTTCCCCAGAACCAAACTTTGCAGATTGTCTCCATCATCCTCAATGTCAAACGAGGTTTTGGGAAAAGTTCTGGGGATGGCCAGAAAGCAGCCTATCACATCCACAAAGAAGATGCCGACTAGCGTGTCATCACCTGCCAGTAAATTACAGGATTTCCTTCCAGGAACCACCCCGCTCCATATCCCTCTTCCTTCTGGCAACAGCCGGAGAAAGTCTGTTAACCATACAGTGCCTTTCTGCCTTTCCTAAGTATGCAATGATGAAGATGCATTGCTTGTAATTTCTGAAAACAAAACAACTGTAAAGAAAAGTGAGCTATAAACAAAACAGATCAGGCTTACCAACCCTAAATAAGCCAGTTCTCTGTAACACCCAAGTTAATCATTTAAAAAAGAATGGGACCAGACACAATGGCTCATGCCTGTAATCCTAACACTTGAGGACACCAAGGCAGAAGGATCACTTGAGGCCAGGAGTTCAAGACCAGTCTGGGGAGCATACCAGACCCCATTTCTGTAATAATAATAGTAATAATAAATTAGCCAAGTGTGGTGGCACACATCTGTAGTCCCAGCTACTTGGGAGGATGATGTGAGAGGGTCTTTCAAGTTCAGGAGTTCAGGCTGCAGTGAGCTATGACTGTGCCCCTGCACTCTAGCCTGGGCAACAGAGCGAGGCCCTGTCTCTAAGAAAAAAAAGAAGAAGAATGGAATTAGCAATCCCAACAACACACATGTGGAATTTTAATGCAGGTGAAAGGAGGGAGCATGCTTAGCTCACAGAGGTGCTCAGTGCTGCTTGGCATACGCCTTAGTTCATCTTTCATCTTTCCTACCTGGCTCTTTCTTGGCAGGGCTGGACAGGCCACTTACTTCCCAGGCAATCAGGCACAGATGCCTGTAAGATACCTTCCGAGATACCTTCCAAGATCAGGTCTGGCGCGGCATGCACCACATGCAAGAGTCGGAGGTTATACCGGCTGAAGAGTCAGTGCATTAAGAACCATTTCCATCCACCTGGGGTCTGTCCTGGAAGCACACAGAAAACTCTCTATTCCCTGACTTTTCACATAAATAGACTCCAAAGCAGAAATTCAAGGAAAAGGACTGACAGTGGACCTCACAGCCCCAGGTAAAGCTAAAGGAAAGCCATCTGGCCATTCAGAACCTTCTTTTACCAAGGCACACTCTCCGCTCACCCACTACAAGAACCCAGCAATCCAGTGTCTGGTCATTTTCTTCTACGACCCAAGCAAGTTTTTAAAAACGGCAACAGCAGCTGCAGTAAATGAAGAAGTGTATATCATGAGGGCCCGTTGGGCTATTTCAGGCTCTGTCCCTGTCTGAACGTGGCTGTGGGTTTGGTTACATCTAAGTTGGGCCTCAGAGCTTGTGAAGGTAAACGCTTCCTGATGAAAAGGAAAAAAAAATTCTAAGGAGCCTTCACTGATTCATTCAACCAACATCTACAAAGTTCCTTCAACGTGCCAGGCTCCAGCAGGTGGCCAAAGGGAACCTGGTGTACTAAAAACCTAGTGACCTCTCTCCAGGGCTTAACCCTCTAAGAATTCTCTCATTGACTTTATTTTCATTTTATATCACCTGTGAGCAGCTGGGGATAGATGTTGCAGAGTTACTGAAGAGTCTGTAAGAAGCATAAAGAATGCATGCCTTTATTTACTTCCAACTAAAGGCAGGAGACAGTAATGATGTCTCCATCTGACATGGTTTGGCTGTGTCCCCGCCCAAATCTCATCTTGAATTGTAATAATCCCCGCATGTCAAGGGCAGAGCCAGGAAGAGATAATTGGATCATGGGGCTGTTTCCCCCATCCTGTTCTCAGGGTAATGAGTAAGTCTGGTAAGGTATGATGCTTTAATAAATGAAAGTTCCCCTACACACGTTCTCTTACCTGCCACAACGTAAGACATGACTTTACTCCTCATTCGCCTTCTGCCATGATTGTGAGGCCTCCCCAGCCATGTGGAACTGTGAGTCCATTAAACTTCTTTCCTTGATAAATTACTCAGTCTCGGGTATGTCTTTATGAGCAGTGTGAGAACAGTCGATTACACCATTTAACAGATAAGCATGTCAAGGCTCAGGGAGACGAAGCTTACCCAAGGTCACACAGACAGGAAAGGGTAAAGGAATTTGAACCAAGGCTGCTTGGCTCCAGAGTCTCCACTCATCGCCACGATGCCACCTTGTCTTTGAGAAGTTTGCTGTGGTCTGATCTCAGCATCGCCACCGTGGCAGGCACATGTAGGGGCCTAGCCTGCACTGGTGAAACTGAACTTGATCGTCTTATTTAAAGCTACTGCAATCACACTCAGCTTTTAAGCTACAGGTTGGGAACGAGGTCATTCTATAAAAATGGAAAGCAGAAATTTACCCTGAGGAATTTTTTAGAGTTAGGGCTAGAAGTCCAAAAAGGAATCTACTTCAAATGACCAGAGAGCTAAGACATGCCCTCAATGCAATATGATTAAATGAGATGCAGTGGAGAATTACATAACAGTTCAGAAACACAATTTAAATCTCCACTGGTGCTTTCCTTTTTATTAAACTAGCATTTCTGTTGCGCTGATGATACAGAAGAGCAAGGTATTCTGCTTGGCTCATGTACAGGCGAGATAAGTGAAGACTTATTTCATTCATTGGGTAACCTAGGCGTTTCGCAGAGAGAAAGTCCACGAGGCCATGCATGTGAAATTGATGATGATAACAACAATCGCTGACCCTCTTCAGTGCTTCCTGGGGGCCAGACCCGTGCTAAATGATCCACCCGCATTGTCTCATTGAATCCTCACCAGAACCTTCTGTGGCAGGCAAACGATATGGGACCCATTTTACAGATGGGAAACAGAGTGAAGCCAAGCTCTAAACTCAGACGATCTCTCTGAGGGCTCTCAGTCCTTAGATTACACTTGGAACACTTTCCTCAAAGAACACCAAAGTTTATGATGAGGGGGAAAAAAAAAAAAAAAAAAAAAAAACAAAAAAAAAAAAACTATGCTTGCCAGAATCCAGACATCTCAGATATGAAGGCAAGAGATCCGGAACCATCTGGGCCCGTGTAGGGTACAAGCTGCCTGCTTCCCACTTTCAAACCATTCCCTTGGGCTAAACTCCCACATGTGGCCAAAGAAACCCACTTTTCAAGCCCAGCATCCTCAGCCTCCAATCATATTTGGCTCCACAGAAGCCAAGAAGGCATTTGGGGACAAGCCTTTATCCGTACCAAATGTTTATTGGAGCCACTCCAGGAAATGGTCCCACATGAAGCCAATGTGCACGATGTCACCCACATCTGCTTGGAATGCACTTGTATCTACATTGCAACATTTGGAATTATATCTCCCTTGAAACACCACCCTGGACAGATATCACCAAGTCCAACAAGACTAACAGCCTACTTTTTTCATGGAGCACTTACTTAGATAAAAAGAAGAGAGGGAAGGAGGAATCAGATTGCCCCTTCGAAATACCTCTCCCTGTGCTCCAATTACAGAAAATTGTTCTGGGAGGCAGGAGGACCTTTCAGAAGTGTTTAGGAACACAAATCTGGCCAATTTCAAAAATACAGTGAAATTCACTTTCCTGAACTCCAGCATCATGTCCTCAAAACTAAATCATACTTTGCAGTATTTGCAGCAAAGAGGCTGAATACTGGTTACTGCACGGTGCAGTCAGTCTTTCTGGATAGGATCATACAAACTTACCAACAAAATTCTTGAGGTTTGCAGAGGAACCAAAATTACAAACTACCAGAAGAAGAAAAACCCTCACATCAAATGCCAATGGAACATTTAGGAAGAGAGAAAGGCTTAAAGAAATGGAAAAGATGAAAACCTTTCCCACTGGGTAGAAGGAAGGAACACTGGTTTCCAAAACCTTTATAAGGTCCTTAATGGCCAAAGAGGAAGAATATTTAAACAGGTCTGCAATTCTAGAATTTCCATACAGATGAGATGGGGCAGCTCATTAGGGTCACCTAATGGCAGCGGAAAACAGGAAGAAGATGATGATGTTAATAGTGCTATCCCCTAACTTTTGCTTGGTGGCTGACCCATTGCAAAGAATGTTTATAGCCACTATTTCATTCAATACGGTAATTGGAAGGTGAGAGACAGCATGAATGACCACTACTATTTTACTTCACCAAAAGAGTCTGTTGTATGGGACACTGAGATCCTCATTGAGGGTAACTATGGCCAAGGTAAATATCAAGTGGAGGCCAGATTAAACATACACTATGTAAGAGTGCAGGGCTGCTGGATGGTTGACTATATGTAAGGTAGACACTGAAGGCATGGGTGCCCGAATCAGACTACCAGGGTTCACATCTGTATCAGTCCCTTCCCGCAACACTATAAAGAACTACCTGAGACTGGGTAATTTATGAAGAAAAGAGATTTCATTGACTCAATCCCACAGGCTGTACAGGACACATGGCTGGGGGGCTTCAGAAGACTTACAGTCATGGCAGAAGGTGAAGGGGAAGCAAGCATATGGGGGCAGGAGAGAGTGAAGGGGGAGGTGCCACATACTTTTAAACCATCAGATCTCATGCGAACTCACTCACTATTATGAGAACAGTAAGAGGGAAATCTGCCCCCAGGCCCCTCCCCCAACATTGGGAATTACAGTTCAACATGAGATTTGGGTGGGGACACAGAGCCAAACCACATCAGCATCCAAGCTCGACAGCTCACTTACTGGGTGATCTTGTGTGAGTCACTACCCCTCCACGTCTCTGGTTTCTCATCTATAAATTGGAGATGATAACTGAACTTTAAGAGTTGTCCTAAGGATGAGTGCAACGTCTGGTAAATACCGAGCACTCAAGAAATTGAAGCTCTTATCAAAGCACTGTCAACATTATAGTGGATAAAAGTAAGTGACGCAATGATTTAGATCAGGTATGGCAGACACATGGCATATGTGGCGCCATTTCTTCCTCCTGCATCCATGGCAGACATAGCTAGTTGACTGCAGAACTTTGCCTTTAAACTCAGATGCAGCCTCAGAATTCGCCACACAGAGTTCCAGTCATCCCCAAACACGGCTGACAGACCGATGGGTGAAAGAAATGTTTTTTGCTATTCTCTCGAACTTCATCAGAAACCAGAGAAAACCAGCCACTCCCAGAGAAAGCCACCTCTTGTTGGATGGCTGAAAAGAGTGGCTCCCTAAATTACAGTCATCCTTCCAAACACCTACATAATTTTGCCATATCTGCATATATTGTATGTCATTATTTATGCTATATTTATTTGAATACATTTAAAAGAGAAACTTATATTTGTGTCCTAAATGAAAAATGAGTTGACACAAACCCTAAACAGAAGATAACATGGAAAGACAGAAAAGAAAGGAGGAATGGTGTTGTAATCTGGCTAGAAAACATTGAAGCTGAAGGTTCTGAATGTCTGTTTCCCACTGTTAAAAAGGGAAATTGAGAAGTTTTAGAAAGGTGGTAAAGATGTGTTAATAACAAACCGAGACTTCATCTTTGATTCGACCACTTCCTATAAAATTCAATGTTATTTAAATAGTGCCAGGGTACTTGTGGTAGGCAGCTCCTAAGATGGCCTCAAGGATACCCATCCCAGTATCCCCACTCTTACCCAAATTTATCCCATGAGTGTGATCCAGATTAAGTTCCCTTCTAATGAACAAAAAAAATACAGAAGTGATGGTATTCCACGTTCGAGGTTTGGTTACAAAGACTTGAGCTTCTTCGGTGTGTCTTAGGTGCTCTCTTTCTCATATTCTCTCTTTCGTAGATCCTGGCTTTTGGGGACTCCAACTGCCATGTTGTGAGCTGCCCTATGGTTAGAACCTGAGAGAGGCTTTCAGCTAACAGCCATCAAGGATCTGGAGCCCTTGGTGCAACAGCCCATGCAAAACCAAGGCCAGCTAACAACTATGTGAGTGAATTTGGAAGCGAATCCTCCCCAGTGGAGCCTTCAGATGAGACCAAAGCTCTGGCCATCAGCATGAATGCAGAATGAAATGATAACCTTTATTATATTTTCTAATCAACACATACTCATTGAGGAAGCAAAGGTGCAAGGGATGCCTTGAATCAGAGTATCCTGCTTGCTCACTCATAAACAATAAGTGGTAAATATCAGGATGACTTTCTAGATGAGGATTTTCATGTACACATACACACATAATTACAGTCAGCACAACTGCATTCAACATCAGCCATTTCTATCAGTTCTCATTTCCTTGATCTTAATTACATGGACAAGTAGCAAGATCACGAGCCTTAGAGGCCTGCAGACCTGAGTTCCAGTTGCCCTCTGTCCCTTACAAACTGTGTGGCCTTGAAACAGAAATGGAATCTTACCTGCTCATCTGCAGAATCTGGATACTAAGTCCCACTTCATCGTGTCAACGAAACGGCTAAAAGCATTTGTATTTGAATGTGATTAGCATAATCTACGGTTGCCCAGATCAAATATAAGCTTCCTAGTGTAATATCCTCCATGGACTACTGCTCTCTGCTGTAATCCATGATAACCCAGGCTGGAGCGGTCCGGTAGGGGTAAGTTTCACACTTTGGGTCAGGGGAGTCAGCACTACATAGAAATCTAAAGCAAACGTGGCTGAATGAGAAAAGCTAAGTTCCAACACCTACTGATGGCATTGCCATTAGCATGGTACTGACCCTCATGTGTAAAATGGGCATAACCAGTGCCTACCTATGTTCATTCTATGACTGAATGAGAAAACATAGTTAAGGACTCAAGAGTAATGCCAGGCACAATAAAATAAACAAATGTTACATATTTTGTCAGAATTATCATTTTTTTTTTGAGACATATTCTTGCTCTGTCACCCAGGCTAAAGTGCCTCAGCTCATGCCTCTGCACTCCAGCCTGGGCGACAGAGTGCCTCCTGGGTTCAAGTGATTCTCCTACCTCAGCCTCCCGAGTAGCTGGGACTACAGGAAAACATATTATTGTTATTATCACTATCATAATTTAATTCATAAGTGGTTATATAGAGACCTTTATGATAAATCCAGCTCACTGAAATGTTTTGTTTGGTTCACAGTTTATGTTATTGAAAAAACACAAACCTGAATTCGTTGTCAATGTTTATCAGAGATAGCACTAAAAATATGGAAATTTCTGGTTGCTTTTAAAACCTGAAAGAACGGATAACCCTGGGCCTGATTCTCTTACAGCCACAGGCAGTGGAGCCAAGAAGCAGTCGCCCACTGGCTCTGCTCTTCTGTCCACTGAAGTCCTCACCACTCCCCATCGCCCTGCACCTGTCCTAGAGTACCTTCTTACCTCTCCTGGCCTCAAATAAATTGGGGTTTCGGACTCTTGTTTAAATTCTGTAAAGTCCTGCCTTAAATTTCAAATTCTTGGATGATTTTTTTAATACCAGGTACTCTGAGTAGCAATGGCAAGAACAGATCTTGAATAAGATTAAGTCTCCCTCAGGAAATCCTCAGCAACACTAAGTGTCAGATAATGGCTAAGGGTAAAGATAGGATCATTATCAAAAGGAGGATAAAGATCCAGCTCTCTACAACAACCCTCCACACATGACCCAAAAATGAGCTTCCAGAACTTAAACGTCAAAGCATTAAAGTTATTTTTGCCATCCCTTCTGTGATGGTTAATTTTATGTATCAACTTGATGCAGCCACAGAGTACCCAGATACTCAGTCGGTGTCTTCTAAGGTGTCCTCGAGGATATTTCTGGTTGAGATTAACGTTTGAACTGGTGGCTGACCCACACCCATGTATGGTGAGCTCCTCTGCCCGGCCGCTTGAGCTAGGACACCAGTCTTTTCCTGCCTTTGAGTTCAGACAAAAACACTGGTCCTTCCTAGGTCTTATGACTGCTGGTTTTCAGACTGGAACGGCACACAACTGGCCCTCCTGGAACCCCAGCTTGCCACTGCTGGCCTTGGGACTTAGCCACCATACTTGTGTGAGCCAATTCCTTATAATAAAACCGTAGGTGTATGTATCACATACATCCCATTGGTCGTTTCTCTGGAGAACCCTGACTTAAAAAGTCATCAAATTGATCGTGCAGCGCTTACAACTGATCGCAGATCAGAATGAAAAGTGTTAAAGTGATTTTTGCCCAACCTCCCACCTCCATGATGATTAATTTTAGGTGTCAACTTGACTGGGCCATGGGGTGCCCAGATATTTGGTTAAACATTCTTCTGGCGTGTCTGTGAGGGCAGTTCTGAATGAGATTAACACCACAGATTGCCCCATGTCTTCCCATGAGCCAGGTTTAAGTTGAGGAGCCTCAATTCCCTGCAGGCTCATCATTGCCACAGGTTGCCTGGAGCATTCTTTTTAGACCCTGGAGATCCCACGGCTCTGGATTCTCAATGAGCCTGTGGATCAATCCGCCTTTAGAGAGGGGCAAGGACCACCCCAGAGGATGCTAGGAAGAACTGCAGAGCATCCTCCCATAAGCCTTTGCAGCTCTCTTCCCAGGTCCCTCTGTCCTGAGCCCAGCTCTCTGCATACTCAGTCTCTTGGAAGAAAAACAAGATCGCCTTATTCCTACTCAAATTAGTGGCTTCATGGCTTAACCTTCTTCCAAAACTAAACTGAGAGTGGCATTACAGGGAATTTAGATTTTCTTCTTCACATATTCATCTTCTAAATGTTTCTCAGTGAACATGTGTTACTTTAATCAGCAAAGATGATACAAATTACTGATTCATTCTGCATTCACTCTAGGAGAGGCAGAGTTTGCTCAGCATTCGAAGACTGGAATCACTGGAGCCAGACTGCTTGGTTGCAAATCTCAACAACTCTGTGACCTTTGGCAAGGGTCTTAAATTCTTTTGTAAAATAAGTATGAACATCGTAGTTACCTCACAGCGTGGCAAAGATTAAAATAGTTAATTCAAGCAAAGGAATTGGCATGTACTTGACAAACAGCAAATGCTCAGTAAGTACTTGCTACCTCTATTAACATTGTTTTAGAGTATATATATATATATAGTATTACATGATATATATATATATATATATAGTATTACATGATATATATATATAGTATTACATGATATATATATATATAGTATTACATGATATATATATATAGTATTACATGATATATATATATATAGTATTACATGATATATATAGTATTACATGATATATATATATATATAGTATTACATGATATAAAATATAAAAACACATGATATAGTATCTGATATGGTTTGGCTCTATGTCCCCACCCAAATCTCATCTCAAATTGTCTTCCCCATATATCCAGGAAGGGACCTGGTGGGAGGTGACTGGATCATGGGAGTGGTTTCCCTCATGCTGTTCTTGTGGTAGTGAGGGAATTCTCATGAGATCTGATGGCTTAAAACTGGCAGTTTCCCCATGTTCTCTCTCTCCTGCTGCCATGTAAGACGTGTCTGGCTTCCTCTTCACCTTCCGTCATGATTGTAAGTTTCCTAAGCCTCCCCAGTCATGTGGAACCGTGAGTCAATGAAACCTCTTGTTTATAAATTACCCAGCCTCAAGTAGTATCTTTGTAGCGGTGTGAGAATGGACTACTACAGTATCTATTAAGATCGTGCTACACGGTAGGCATTAGAAATATAGTAATACAATTAATCACTGAACTCTGTGGGTCTTAACCTATCTAGCAGGAGTGGGACATTATGTAAATACACACCTCTTTCTGTTCCAGGGTCCAATCCAAACTGCTTTGGATTTTGTCATCACTTCTAGAGGGCTTTCATTTTGAAAGCTCAAAGCTGACCCTTTTCCTGCTTTGAGCTCCCAATTCTTTTCCATGATACTGTGAATAAAATCCAAACTCCTTGCTTTGGTCTCAGTCTCAAAGCTCCCCACGTTTCACCCACTGACCTCTCTCCCTTTTCCCCACCCAGGCTCCCCTCACCCAATGACCACCGGGCACGCTGGCCTTTCATCAACTCTCTGAATCCTAAGCTTCCTCCGGTCTTCACATTTTCTGTGACTTCTGGCTGGAAATCTGTTTTCTCAGAGGTCCTCATAATGTTTCCTCTTCATGTTCAGGTGTGAGTATAAATATCACCTCCTCAAGGATGCCTTCCCTGGTCATCCCAGCCAAATCAGCCTCAGCCCACCTGTCACTGTCTAATACATGGTGGTCTTTAAAAGGCCACTAATTGCTACCTGAACTAATTCTATTTGTATTTTTATAATTTAGAGTCTAACCCCAGTACTGGAGTACAGGGGCCTTTTCTGTCTTGTTCATCACTTTTTTTAGTGTTTTGAGACAGGTTCTCACTCTGTCACCCAGACTGCAATGGTGATAACAGCTCACTGTCACCGCAAACTCCTGGACTTAACTGATCTTCCTGCCTCAGCTCCTAAGCAGTTGGGACTGCAAGCACATGCCACCATGCCCAGCTAACTTCTTCTTTCTTCTTCTTTTTTTTTGTAGAGACAGAGTCTCACTATGTTGCTCAGACTGGTCTGGAACTCCTGGTCTCAAGTGATCCTCCCACCTTGGCCTCCAACGTGTTGGGACTATAGGCACAAGACATCGTGCCCAGCTCACCATTTTACTGTAGGTGCCTAGGACAGCATCATGCATGTAGTAGGTGCTCAATAAATATTTGTTAAAATAAATACTATTTGAAGGAATGAATGGATGAAGGACAAGCATATGTTTTCAAATGTTCACAGATGTGTCCCAAGAACCTACTACAGTGCCTGGCACATAGTAGGTGCTCAGTAAGTACTTGTCACAATAAAGATTGAAGGAATGAACGGATAAAGACAGACATGCACTTTCAAATGTTCACTGACATGTCCCTAGAACCTAGCTATGATGTCTGGAGCATACATAGTGTATGCTCACTAAATAAATAAAAATGGGTTAGAAGAATGAATGGATGAAGGGAGGACATCATTTGTTTTTTGAGACAGGGTCTCACTCTGTCACCTAGACTGAAGTGCAGCAGCACGATCTCAGCTCACTGCAACCTTCATCTCCTGGGCTCAAACAATCCTCTAACCTCATCTTCCCAAGTAGCTAGGACCACAGGCATCAACATGCCAGGCTAGTTTGATTTTTGGAAATACGTTTTTGCTATGTTATCCAGGCTGGTCTCAAGGATCCTGAGCTCAAGCGATCCTCCTGCCTCAGCCTCCCAAAGTGCTGGGATTACGTGTGTGAGCCACCACTTGGTTCACTGATACATCCCAAGAACCTAGCGCAGTGCCTGGCACATACAGGGTGCTCAATAAATATGAGTATTTGTCAGATGAATGGCATTTGAGTGAGCACCATTCATTGTCAAAGAAAGAGATGACCACAGAGTAAGCTGGCTGAAGGCCACTCTTCTGCCCAAGGACCTCTCTCTCTCAAGAAGTCACTAGCAAGGAAGGCCAGGAACCCTTCCTGACAGCTGCCAGAACACCCGTCTAGAGAGGCGCCAGGCTCACCTGGGCTGCATGGAGGCCTGGGCTGGGCCCTTTTGAGCGACTCTCACTGCTAGCTCAGGAAGTTCCAGCCAGCGCTGCCCCAGCGTGGAGGCTCCTCTGCAGCCTCAATGCAAACTTGCCTCAGAAAAGGCAGCTGATTAATACGCATGGAGGGTCTATTGTCTGAATTTTGTCACCAGCGGAGAAACAGCTGTTTATAGTTTGTTTATTCCTCTTCCTTTGGAGCCCCTGGGAGGAAACACAAACGCTTGTTCTCCCGGGCACCATTCAGCAGCTGAAGTGAGTGAAGAAAACGGTGTTTATTTTTAACAGGATAAAGAGCGGGAACTCTCACGAAATTTGGACGCTAGCAGGAAGACCACTCTCCGGGAGGTGCCAGACCTCGTGGCGATGTGTTGCACCCTGCCACTCGAGGGATGCTCAAGAGTCTATTCCAATTCCCAGCTGGGAATTCAGGCTTGAGACATGGCAGTCAGCCAAACAGTAGACTCGGGTGAGCACCTATAGATATGAGAGATCTAGAAAAGCTCTTTAGGCTTGAAAATGAGACAGTAAGATTCCTACGGAGAGCAACCACCTGCTATTTAACGTGACATCCTACAAAGGGCCGCCAATCACAGTTGTGCAGGCTAAGCACTGCACAAAGGTGTCCAGCAGAGGAAGAAATCCAGCCTCTGTGAGCTGCTCATCAAGCCATGTTCCACAGTTTCAAAAATAAATACATAAATAAATAAAGATGACTAAATGATAAAACAGCAGTGGGTTTACATGATGTATAAATGTAGTTAGGGATTTCATCTGTAAATGTTTACTTATTGAATCTTCACAATAACCCTTCAAATTAGGGACCACTGTCATCCCCACTTTCCAGATGGCACACTGAGGCAGAGAGAGAGAATCTGACTGCTCCAAGCTCATCCAATTAGAAAGGAGTGAAAAAAGGATTCAAACCCAGGCTCTGAGTTCCCATCAACAGGTGAGGCTGCCTCTTCTAGAAAAGAAATACATTGGCTTAACAGGCCCCAGAGTGTCATATTCAGAAAACACGGTGCCCCTCCCAGTCTTGGGCAGTCAGACCTGCTTTCAGAAACACCAATGTCTCCCCTCAATTCTACAGCTGATCGGGCTGGAGGGAGGTGGGAGAAGACCCCGTGGTCTGCATTATAAGGACCTCCTTCTAAAGATTCAAAAGACTTGCTCTGAACTGGTGACAGTCTGGGGACCCCGACTCAGCCTGGAGACTCAACCGACTCTCTGCAGGGAACAGTCCAACCCAACCCGCTCCCCTCCATCCCTCCTCCCTCCTTGGGAAAGCCTGCAGATTAGAATCTCCGAAAATGGTTTTCACAACTGAGTTAGCAGCAATCAATTATTCATGACCTCGCTTCCCCACAAACTCATAGACTGTCACTGTTAGCAAGATAATTTCTGGACTCTGCCCAACAGCCCGGCTCTAAACTGTCACGCAGCTTGCTATTTATTTCTTCTCTTCCCTGAAGACCCTCGCAAAGCCCACCAACCACTATCCTCTCAACACAAGACAGACAGACAGATGGGAAGTCCCCTGGGTGCCTGCACCCCGGGAAGGACCTGAGAGCCAGGGGCTGCTCCCAGCTCACGTGATACGTTTCAGGCTCGGGACAGAATGTCTGACCTTGGTTTAATACAACTGGAAAATAAGGCTCAAGCATTCCAGACCCTGTGCCAGGCTCTGGGACAAATCCCACGTTATTTTATAAAACACTTTGGGCTCTGAAAACATTGTGTTCTGCACAAAGCATGAACTGGGAGGGTCTCCCAGACATGCCGTCCTGCTGCTGAGGTCATGGTCAACGACATTTGGAACTTGGCAGGAGCTCACATTTTAAGACCACCACGAGCATTTCCAACCAAAAAGCTTGAAGCTGACTTGACGAACACATTCCCACATCCCAGGAGGAAAGAGAGAGATGCTTATCAGATGCCCTTGGAGAAAAGAGTTTCAGGCTATGTCATAAGACACACGGAGGGTGGCTGGATACCAGCTATGCTGTGTGGACGAGCGACCTTCCATGAAAGCTACCTTTTCACCCTCTAAGCCTCAATCTCCACACTGGTAAAATGGGAGAGTATCGGTACCTACCTCTGGGGCTGCAGTAAGGATTTTTAAAAAGTGAGGCATTTAAAAAAGTTAGTATCCTGTTTGGCACACTGCGGACACGGTGGCCTCTTTGCTTCATTGTAAGACCCTGTCATTTGTGAAATGCATCACAACTGAATAACAATTTTGGGGTAAAGTATGTGTGCTGAAACATTAAGGAAACCTACACATCAATTATAAAATTATCCCAATTTTCAGAAATACTGTTTACTAAACATAAAAAATGTACATCTTTGGCCGGATGTGGTGGATCACACCCGTAATCCCAGCAGTTGGGGAGGCCAAGGTGAGGAATTCGAGACCAGTTTGGCCAACGCAGTGAAACCCCGTCTGTACTAAAAATATAAAAATTAGCCGGGTGTGGTGGCACATGCCTATAATCCCAGCTACATGGGAGGCTGAGGGAGGAGAATCACCTGAACCCGGGAGGTAGAGGTTGCGGTGAGCCGAGATTGCACCACTGCACTCCAGCCTGGGCGACAGAGTGAGACTCCATCTCAAAAGTAAAATAAGATGGCTGTGAGCCTGGGGGACACAGTAAAAAATACGCATCTTGAAGCGTATTATGATTATCATTACTACAATCGCTGCATTCATTTTAGGTGGGAAAATGCATACAGAAGTTATGAGACTGACCTCAGGCCACACAGCCAGCAACAGAGTCTAGCCCCTACACAGCTCCAGAGGAAGGAGGGAGGGGAAGAGGCAGAGTTGACCAGGCAAATCTTCTCCCTCGTCCAATTCCTCCTCCTCCTCCAAGAATGAACAGTAATAATAACAAGAACAATAATAAAAAGGAGAAGAGGAGCCAGAAGCAGCATGTTACGGCCAGTAACACAGGCCCAGGCACTGTGCTAAATAAAGCGCACGCATTAAGTCACGGATCTCTCCTGACAAGGCTTTGAAGTAGGTATCATCATCCCCATTTCACAGAGGAAGGGGCTGAGGCACCAAGACTTCAGTCACACAGCTGCTCGGTGGCAGGGCCAGGCTGTGAACTCAGGCAGCCTGGCACAGAGTCCCAGTGCTTCTCTACTGCCTTGCACTTCATTCCCCAACTGAGACAACCAGGGGCAGTTTGGTAGAGAAGGAAGTGGCTTATAAATGTCATGCCATGCCTGGTCTCACCCACACAACCGAGGAAGTTCCTCGGAACCCACAGAGCACGCCCTGGGCTCCCTGTGATGAAAGCAAGCTCTTGCCTCTCCTCCACTCTCTCCTGCTGCCCCAGGCCGGCTGAGCAGGCCAAAGGAGGGTTGGGGCCAAGTCTGCAGCCCCGTTCTGGTATAAGGCTCTGACCATAGCAGCCAACAGCTCACCACGGTCTGCAGGATCTCAGCAATTCCACAGACACAGAGAACAGGAGCCCCTGGGGAGGGGAGGAAGGGATTGGGTGTCTGCCAGGCCTGCAGCTGCAGACACTTCCCCTGTAGGCTGGGGGGAGGGGACAGGCCCAGCACCTGCGAGAGGGCCCCTCTCGTGGTTTACCTCAGTCTGGCTGGGCCTCAGTCTCATTAAGAGGATTTAGCATCAAGGGGTGCGGTAGTTATGCGCATGGGCTTACGGGGAGCTGTGCAACCTTGGAGAGTTACTTCC
Source organism: Sapajus apella (assembly GCF_009761245.1). Classification (NCBI taxonomy): domain Eukaryota; kingdom Metazoa; phylum Chordata; class Mammalia; order Primates; family Cebidae; genus Sapajus; species Sapajus apella. The sequence continues at coordinate 5,055,959 of NW_022436991.1, read as the reverse complement.
CCTCTCTGTGCCTCACCTCCTCTGTCCATAAAACAGTAACTCTGACAATGCTCACAACACAAGGTGTCAGAAGCATTAAATATAAAATGCTTAGCACGCACTATGTGTTCAATAAATGATAGCTTCTATTACTATTTTTATTTTTGAGATGGAGTCTTGCTCTATCGCCAGGCTGGAGTGCAGTGGTGCGATCCCGGCTCACTGCAACTTCCGTTTTCCACTTTCAAGCAATTCTCCTTCCACAACCTCCCAAGTAGCTGGGACTACAGATGCGCACCACCACGCTCAGCTAATTTTTTTTTTAATTTTTAGTAGAGATGGGGTTTCACCATGTTGGACAGGATGGTCTCGATCTCTTGACCTCATGATCCGCCTGCCTCGGCCTCCCAAAGTGCTGGGATTACAGGCATGGACCAAGTGCATGGCTGGCTGCTATTGCTATTATTTACCATCACCAACAGGACTACGTGTCAAGCACTAAGAACACAAGTGGACCTTAAGGTGCCATCAGTACAGGTGAGGAGCTGACAAGAACCCACGCAACAAGGCATGATTCCTTGTTTCAGAATATCTTTGACCTCTGGATCTTAAAATGTCATTTTAAAGTGGGGTCCCACAGCTCTTGCTTTTAAGGCATTTCCTCAACTGATTTTTCAGGCAATTTCTGAAGGAAACAAAAACACTTTCTGAGCACTTACGATGTGCCATTCGCTGTATCTACCACTGGGAATGCCCTGGTGGAGTTAATGGATCCAAGACCTGCTATGATGGTGATGGAAGCTCCTAATAAAAGGGGAGATGGGGGCCGGGCAAGGTGGCTCACGCCTGTAATCCAGCACTTTGGGAGAGCAAGGCGGGAGGATCACTTGAGGTCAGGAGTTCAAGACCAGCCTGGTCAACATGGCAAAACCCCGTCTTTACTGAAAATACAAAAATTAGCCGGGCATGGTGTCAGGCACCTGTAATCCCAGCTTCTCAGGACGCTGAGGCAAAAGAATGGCTTGAACCCCGGAGGTGCAGTGAGCCGAGACTGCAGCACTGCACTCCAGCCTGGGGAATACAGTGAGACTCTGTCTCCAAACAAACAAACAAAAAAGGGGTGAGGAGGATTCTAGAGTTTATTATTAGGTGGGAGGGGGAGGTGCTGGGTGGAAAGGACCCTTCTCTGCAGATAGTCACATCAAACGGCCACATACACATGGAGGTGGGAAAGAACACGTGGCTCACACACACGGCTGGAAAAAGAGCCACGTACAACCGGGGCACAGGTACCACAAGAGACCTAAAAGTTCACAGCACAAGCAACCTAGAATCTCTTAGTCCATTTTAAAGATGGGGAGACAGAGATCTTGAAAGGCAGGGAGTCCAATGAAAGCCACACAAAGCAAGTCGCAGAATAAGTTCTGGAATTCAGGTATCCTGACCCCTGAAACTCCAGACCACTTTGTCTTGCTTTATAAACAGACTAAGACATTCCAGCACAGCCCCCCATCACAGACAGATGCTGCTGCCAGGTCCGGCCAGGCATCCCCCTCTACCATCTCTCTCGATCAGGGTTACCAAGCTGGGGGCAGTGTGAGACACCACCACCCTCAAAATGAAACACCTTCAGGACAGGACCCAGGACAGGCAAGTGTTGACATGGAGATGAGAGACAAGTTCCGAGCTGGGGACATCACCATTCTGCAGGGGCAGGTGGGGATGAGAAAAGCCCGTGCAAAGGACAAATGTTCTCCCGTTGGAGGTGGAGTGGAGTAGCTGCAGAGGGACTCTGGAAAGGTTGCTGCAAACAGAGTGGTTTTGTCTCTAAAGAAAGTGCTCACCTTTTTGCAAGCGTTCAGGTTCTACCTCCAAATCATCTACTTTCTAACCCAGTCAACTTTTCCAGGTTTTTAATAAAATGGAGATGATGAACCCATTAGCAGGGCTGTTGGGAACCTCACCCAAGGGAACAGTGGACAGTGGCCTGGAATCCCCTGCAGGCTTCGGTTCCTGTCTTTCCTCCCAAATGACTTTCATGTCCTTGCTCCTAACGATCACACGCTTACCTCCTTTTCCTGCAATCCATGCCCGACTACCTTCTCTTTGTTTCATCTTAAATGTCACCTTGTTGGAAAAGCCTTCCCAGATGACCCTCCCTTTCTCCATGACTCACTGTCCCCTCCATCGGAAGCTGAGCTGCAGGAAGTCAGGGACACTATTTTATCCACTGCCCCAACCCCAGCTCCCGTGCTGTGCCTGGCATCTAGCAGGCTCTTAGTAAAATCTGTTGAATGAATAAGTATCTGCAAACATCCTGGGTACATCTATAAAGCAATATATTCATAGAAAACTTCCAGTACGTGGCCGGGCATGGTAGCTCACGCCTATAATCCCAGCACTTTGGGAGGCCAAGACAGGTAGATCACAAGGCCAGGAGTTCAAGACCAGCCTGGCCAAGATGGTGAAACCCCATCTCTATTAAAAATACAAAAATTAGCTGGGCGTGGTGGCACATGCCTATAATCCCAGCACTTTGGGAGGCCAAGGCAGGTAGATCATGAGGTCAGGAGTTCAAGGCCAGCCTTGCCAAGATGGTGAAACCCCGTCTCTATTAAAAATACCAAATTAGCCGGGTGTGGTGGCGCATGCCTATAATCCCAGCTACTCGGGAGGCTGAGGCAGAGAATTGCTTAAACCCAGGGGGGCAGCAGTTGCAATGAGCCGAGATCGCCCCCCTACCCCCCAGCCTGGGTGACAGAGCAACACTCCATCTCAAACAAAAAAAAAAAAAAAAAAAAAGAAAGAAAGAAAACTTCTAGTACGTGACACACAGTAGCTTACCAATGGCTATTGCTGGGAGGACATCAAAGTCAATTCCACACCAACAAGGTCAGCTTCCCATTTCTGCTATGGAGTATCCTTGTGCTTAGTGAGATAGAAGACTCTTGCCTGTCACCCCAGGGACCAGCTCCCCAAGGCCCAACCCACCCCAACAGGGCACTGAGTAACAAGGACAACCCTGGCTTTACAAGACACAGGAGGACATGAAAACTCGGGGGAAAGTTCACTGGGAACCTGCTGGACACTAAAGAAAGGTTTTCTACAAAATGACAAGACGCCCTGCCATTCTTAACTAGTCTTGAAAACGAGAGGAAATTGATCAGCAGAAAAAAGGTACATGAAGTACCTTTGCTTTGATGTGGGCAGGCTAAGTGATAACTTCCCCTAACCCACCTATCCTAGTGACATGAAACCAGTGATGCCTCCAGCTCCTGATAGACTCCCTTACTCAGTTGCTACAACAGAAGCACTGAGCAAGCACTGAGGATTGAGGAACCTGCAGCCTAGTCATAGATTCCAACCCTAAGAGGAACAAAATTAGCACTTCGTAAGGTTGGGTCATTAAGGGATCTCATAGATTAATACTACCATGTTTGCATTCTATTTCACGAATTTCTGCCCTTATTTTTATTAATGTCCCTTTCCTTTCTTTTGTTTTATTCTTGATGTTTTTTTCTTTTTTCTTTTGTTTTTGTTGCAGACAGGGTCTCAGGCCTGGCACCATGGCTCATGCCTATAATCCCACAACTTTGGGAGGCCAAGGCAGGAGGGTAGCTTGAGGCCAGGAGTTCAAGACCATCCCAACATCAATCAGTTTTTTAATGGACTTTTAATTATTTAACTCTTTCATATTTAACGTCAAAACCTAAAGTGCTTTTGAAATAGACTACCAATTTTCCTCTAGGCACAGTTTTAGCCTTATCTCGAGTTTTGATATGAAGTATTTTCATTTTAACTAATCAATATGTAACCTGAAAAGTCAAATGTGATCTATTCATTGATCTAAGAATCACTTAAAACAGTTTTGATTGTTTAAACGTCTATGTGAGTGTCTTGTAGATGCTAATTTTCAATATATTGTTTTATGAAGGAAGCCTGGAAGATTTCTTTCGGAATCTGTTAGGTTTCTTTTTAGACCAAGTTAACTATCAGTTGTAGTTAGGGCATGTTACAACGTCTAGAAAGAAGTCTTTAAAAAGAGAAAGTCTTCCCCAAGAATACACACACACATAGCTCTGTAAAGAGTTTCAATGAATACTTACAATTTTAAAGTCTTCTCTCTTCAAAAGTAAATATTTCAACAGACAAAGCAGAGAAAACCATTAAGCCAAAGGGAAAGGGGGCAAAATACCAGAATTTAAGGGTTAAGTTTCTCATATCTGGGAATTCCACACCCAAGAATCATAACCACAATAGGCTTGCAGCTTTGCAGCCCTATTTTAAAGACGAAAACTGAGGCTTCCAGATTCTGAGTCAGATAGAAAAGATTTTAGCTGAGACCAAGGGTTTCAAGTCCACGAATCCTTTCTGCACTTAATTCAAATTTCATTCCAAAACAGCGGCTGACAGTTTTCTCTTGTGACATTCCTGAAGTGTGTTCACTGCACCAGACAGAATCAGAAGATAGGATCCCAGCACAGCCAAGACTTTACTCCTGGTAAAGTGGGTTGGCTCAGATGAGAAACTGACAGGACTCTGACAAGCCCTGGAAAGGGTATTAAGTCATTTTTCAGCCAGTACCAAGCAAACCTCAAAGACGGGTGGATCCTAGGGAATCCTGACATTATTCTCCCAACCCTGTCAGTGCTTGTGCCAAAAAGTGGAGCAGCCAATGGGAAGTGACCAGCATTCGGAAACTGACGCGGGATGCTGCGTTTCTAAACAATGCTGACAACGCACACCAAGGCAGCTCCTCCAGGGGACGTCTCTGTGCTCCGATGCTGTGGCCACGTACAGCGTATGCGGTCCCCAAAGGGACATTTCAGCACAGAGATTCAATGTAAAATGACACATGCTACTGCAGGCTAGAGATCTTATTGGGGACACAGGGCTATATTCATCTGCTTTCCTGCAAGAAAACCAGAAAGCCAGAGATAAACAGAAGTCAATCAAAGCAGAAAGTGACGTCTAGAAAAAGATGCCTAATTCTGCCAGACCTATTTTGCTGAATAAAGATAAGAGCCCTGTGGACAATATGGCTTTGGTATAAGAAATTAAATGATGGCACCATTCCCGAAAGCAACTAAAGCAGTTGACATTGGGCGTGTTCCCAACAGCCTGGAAGGGACTGAGAATGGAAGAACAATCAACAATTAAGAAACTGTTTCTACGAACTCCGAATTTTGCAAGACTTATTAGGAAAATAAGCCTCGTTCCTGAGTTTCAGCATTTGAAAGTATTACTTATTACTGAGCTTTACTTCCTACTCTGAAAAGTAAGATTTCCAAATTAAAATATAATTGTCAATTGGTTTAAAAAAAAAACACTAAATTAATTCCACTCCTAGGTATATGCTCAACAGAAACGTGTGCATATGTTTACAGAAAGATATGCACAAGAATGTTCACAGCAGCACTATTTATAATGGCCCCAAACTGAGAACTTCCCAAATGCCCATAAACAGAATGGATATGTAAATTGTGGTATATTCCACAATGAAATAAACAATGCAAATGAACAATTACAGTGCCACGGAACAATATAGATAGAGGGTTAGCAAGCTTTTTGGTAAAGGTCCAGATAGTAAATATTTTAGGCTTTGGGGCCACACAGTCTTTGTTGCAACTACTCAATTGTGCTGTCACAGTACAAAAAGCAGCCATAGCTGATATGTAAATGAAATGGAAATGGCTGTGTTCCAATAAAGCTTTATTTATGGAGGTAATTTTTTTTTTTTTTTTTTTGAGACGGAGTCTAACTCTGTTACCCAGGCTGGAGTACAGCGGCACAATCTGGGCTCAGTGCAATCTCTGCCTCCCAGGTTGAAGTGATTCTCCTGCCCCAGCTACTCCAGTAGCTGGGATTACAGGCGTGCATCACCACACCCAGCTAACTTTTTTTGTATCTTTTAGTAGAGATGGGGTTTCACCATGTTGGCCAGGCTGGTCTCAAAACTCCTGACCTACTCACCTCGGCCCCACAAAGTGCTGGGATTACAGGTGTAAGCTACCATGCCTGGTCAATTTGTAGACACAAATTTGAATCTCATATCATTTTAACGAGTCACACAATATCATTTTCCCCCTCCCCCAACTATTTAAAAGCATAAAATCTATCCTTAGCTCACAGGTCATATGGAAACAGGCAGAGGACCAGATTTGGCCTGAAAGCTGGGCTTTGCCAAACCCAGATAGAGATGAAACTCCCAGATACAATGTTAACCAGAACAAACCAGGCACAAACAAATACAGACTGCATGATTCCCTTTCTAAAAAGAGGCAACAATAACTGTTGGGGTTAGAAGTCATGATAGAGACCCCACCCTTGGAGGTGTGGGGTCAGAGTAGACATGGGAGGGATCCCAGGAGGCTGGTGGGCTCTGAATTAAGTTGCTGGTTAGTTGGGCATGATCCCTTTCTTGAGCTGTTTATTCATGATTTCTGCATTCTTTCTAATGCATGTTCTACTTTAAGAGAAGTGTAGCAAGTTTTTATAAGGTAGCTTACAATTCAATCAGCTTCAAAAACAGCAGAAGTGTAAAAAGAACCAGAGCAATCAAATTAAATTAGCTCTGACTTCTTCATGAAGCCCAGGTACCAGCCAGTGCTAAAAAACTTAAGAATATTTCACAATCATGGCCAGGCAAGGCAGCACACACGGTAATCCCAGAACTCAGGGAGGCCTACGTAGGCGGGTCACTTGAGGTCAGAAGTTTGAGACCAGCGTAGGCAACACAGTGAGACCCTCAACTCTAAATAAATAATAAGAGATAGATTTAAATTGTTTTTCCCTACTACTGTGTTTACTTCCAGGGTGGGGTGTGTTTCATGGTTTAAGGGATGGTGCTACCATCAGAATCCAACCAGGCCATTTTCTGCGGCATCTGTGTGTAAAGATGATATTCACCCAATTACCAGCGACTCCTCACATGGAAATCTGCCATCAACGCTATTAACATAAACAGCATCTGGCAACACACGTGGCCTTCGACTTGCAGCAAAACCTGCGCTGGACTCTCACAAAGGAAAAAGGCCAGGTCTGGCTTCCATTTGATTTCCAGAGAATATGCAATTAATTATTTTTTCTCACAGTCAGCAGCTGAGTCTCACTGAAATCTGTGCTTGTAATTATTGCTGTAATTATGATTTTAATACAAATCAGCAACTTATCAAAATATTACACATTAGGTACTCCCTCTCTGCTGCAAGACTACGGATGGAAGGTGGAGACCGTCGGCCCAGCTCTGCCCTGTGCACACAGAGGGTGGGAATTAGGGTGAGGGTGCCTCTACCGGAGCCAGACTTCCAGATTTCATAGATACCCACATCCACAGTCAGTTCCAGACTAGTCTCGTTTTTTTTTTTTTTTTTTTTTTTTGAGACGGAGTCTCGCTCTGTCACTCAGGCTGGAATGCAGTGGCGTGATCTCAGCTCACTGCAACCTCTGCCTCCCAGGTTCAAGCAATTCTCCCACTTCAGCCCCCAAGTAGCTGGGATTACAGGTGTGCACCACTGCCCACACTCAATCTCTTTTTACAGACAGACAGTCAGTCTGTGCATTTTACATAATGATTTGACCTTGGGCAATTGAATTCACTCACTGCTGGGTCTCAATGGTTCAGTGGTTCCATCCACGTAGTGGGCAAACAGCACAAACCTTTTTCTTTTTCTTTTTTTTTTTTTTTTTTGGAGACAGGATCTTCTTGGTCACCCAGGCTGGACTGCAGTGGTGCAATCACAGCTCACTGCAGCCTCAACATCCCAGGGTCAAGCGATCCTCCCACCTCAGCCTCCCAAGTAGCTGAACTACAGGCATGCTACCATGGCCAGGTGATTGTTTTGTTTTTATTATTTACTTATTTATTTATTTTGAGATGGAGTCTTGCTCTTGTTGCCCAAGCTGGAGTGCAATGGCACAATCTCAGCTCACTGCAACCTCCACCTCCTGAGTTCAAGTGATTCTCCTGCTTCAGCTTCCCAAGTAGCTGGGATTACAGGTGCCTGCCACCATGCCTGGCTAATTTTTGTATTTTTAGTAGAGACGGGGTTTCGCCATGTTAGCCAGGCTGGTCTCTTGATCCACCAGCTTGGCCTCCCAAAGTGCTGGGATTACAGGCATGAACCACTGCGCCCGGCCTGTTTTATATTTTGGTAGAGACGAGGTCTCACTATGTTGCCCAGGCTGGTCTTGAACTCCTGGGCTCTAGCGATCCTCACACCTAGGCCTCGCAAAGTGCTGGGATTACAGGCATGTGTCACCCCGCCCAGCCACAGTATCAACTTTCTGGAACACCTAATGGGAGTTGCTTGGTGACATCTTGCTGTGCGGCACATACATAGCCTTTGACACACAGGCTTCTGAGTCACGCTGGCTGAGTTGAAATTCCAAGTCTGCTCTGTGACTGTGAGTGATTCCCCACCCGCTCTATGCCTCAGTTTCCTCCACTGTAGATGGGCATACTATCAGCAGCCACATCAAAAGGCTGCTGTAATGACTAAAATAATAATCTGAAGATTCTGCTCAGGACAGCACAGTGCCTGGCACACAGTGACATCTAATTCCTAACAGCAATTATTGTTATTCTTATTACTATTATTATCATTCTGAGAGTTGCAAACTCAAATCCCAACAGCCGTCCTGTAGGTAACACAGACAAGCAAAGAGACCTGGTGGACCCACGTAGAGGGAGCTGTCACAACCCCCCTCACTCAAATGAAGACCACAATTTCTAATTTCTTTTTTTTTTTTTTTTGAGACGGAGTTTCGCTCTTGTTACCCAGGCTGGAGTGCAATGGCGCGATCTCGGCTCACCGCAACCTCCGCCTCCCGGGTTCAGGCAATTCTCCTGCCCCAGCCTCCTGAGTCGCTGGGATTACAGGCACGCGCCACCATGCCCAGCTAATTTTTTGTAGTTTTAGTAGAGACGGGGTTTCACCATGTTGACCAGGATGGTCTCGATCTCTTGACCTCGTGATCCACCCGCCTCGGCCTCCCAAAGTGCTGGGATTACAGGCTTGAGCCACTGTGCCCGGCCCACAATTTCTAATTTCTGAATAGGCACTTCAAATTTGATTTGGATCAGAAATCATTGATTTTGGCTACTATAAGTTTTGGTTTTTAAAAGTTACCTTTTCTTTAATTAAGAAAGGAGGAGGAAGAGGAAGGAGGACCTTATGCTGTCATGATTCTGCCCAGAGCCCAGACCTGACTCACAAGGTCCTAGGTTTCCTTCTGGCTCACGTATTCCCCAACGCTGCTTTCTAGCACCTACTTTCATTGAAGGCTGCATCCACCTGCTCGCTCCAATAAACAGTTTCCTCCACAAGTTGTTGCTGTGCAGTTTTTGTTTGCTTTAATCCTAAAAGAAAGCCAAACAGCAGTCAGCCTCTAGGCCTAAGAAGAATGAGTAACCTAACCTCTACCCATTCCCAAACCACCCAGTCTTTCACTGAGTATCTTTTCCTTAGGAGACGTTTATCTTAACATCTCTACCTGCTCTCTGGCTTAAACTCACCTTCTAAACAAGAGAAATCAGACATAACCATTTGAAAACTATCCCTCAATAGGATCCCAAGAAAAAGCAGGCAAGAAGAGCCTTCTGCATCGAAAATGGAATCATCTGCAATACTTGATGACAAGCAGACGGGGTTCTCAGTGTCTTTCAAAACAGCTGCCCCTTTTGAGCTGGGATAAAAGAAAGTGCAAAAGACAGACAGTGAATAGGCTTTTATTTCAAAGAGAACATCTGCAAAGCATGGTCCTCCATTAAAAAATAAACAGAAAACAGCCACTAGTCTAGGAAAAAAAAAAGGAAGATTTCCCACTACATCTCTAATTAATAAAGCCCCATTTCACAAGGAAAAAAGAAGGAAAAAAAAAAAGAGAATAACTTTTTCACATCCCCAAAGAAAGGATGCTTAATGAGGTAACTGCTGTATTACTTGATCATCTAATCTGGTTTTAATACTATCCTTAAATAATCTATACATTAGCTTTCCATTACCAAAAACATTTGTTTATTTTATGAACGTGGGTCTGGTTGAGAGTTGAGGCTCTGCAGAATTATCACGCCGTCCTTGGGCTCCCGGCTTTTAGTGCTTCTCCCCTCGCTCATTATGAAATGATTAGTTGTCCCCGCTGCCCTTCTGAATTGCTGCTAACGTCGTACTGCGGTTCTGTTACCCTGGTTCTGAATAGGAGAGTCTTGGTTCAGGGTTAAGTTAATGTAGTCATTACTGGCCCATTTGGGGACCCATTCATCATGCTAATTTCATGTCCAACACTTGGGGGACTAGAGGACAAATACTCAATGTGAAGTGAACGCACAGCGAATCCAAAAGACGCACATGAAACGTCCAGACCTCAGTCACAGAAGGCAGGCACCGGGAGCCTCTGGGGCCATTACTTCCAGAACTATGGGAGGAAGGCAGACATCAGAGAGGGCCTCTGATGGGGACTTCCTTTCCAATGGACCCACGGCACAGCTCCTCCTAACATCTAACCTCAGTCCACTTGAACTTCAGAACAAAACAGTACAGCCGTTTACCAGAGGAGCAAAGACTCTTCAAACGGGTTAAGCCGACATCGACCAAACCTTGGCCATCTCAGCACTTCCTTGATCATCATTAACCAACCAAGTTGCAAGCAGGATGTGAAATCAAGTTAGGGTTTGCCTATGCGTTTTCATTTTGGTAAGCAACTTCTTTTTCCTTAAATGTCATTTTACCTGCATGTTCAACAAGAAGAGCCTTGAAGCTGCTGTCTTGATTGGCTGGTTATGTTTCTGTATATTCCATAACATACATTTAAAGAAATATACGGCTATTAACAATTTCAATAGTCACCCAAGAAGCAGAAGAGAGTCTCCTCCGGGATGGTATGAGCTCTATGACTCCTGGTCTAGGATACTCGGATGTGTTCAGTTTGTAGAAATTCATCAAGTTGTACATTTAGAGTAATGCTTATATCACATGGTTTTGTTGGGGAAAAGCAGCTAAAAGAACATAGGCAATATTTAAGAAGTGGGCCAGGAGCGGTGGCTCATGCCTGTAATCCCAGCACTTTGGGAGGCTGAGGTGGGAGGATCACTTGATCCCAGGAGTTCCAGATCAACCTGGGCAACATAGCAAAACCCCACCTCTTCAAAAAATACAAAAATTATCCGGGCGTGGTGATATGCACCTGTAGTCCTACCTACTCAGGGCGCTACGGTGGAAGGATTGCTTGAGCCTGTGAGGTCAAGGTTGCAGTGAGCTGAGATCACACACCACTGCATTCTGGCCAGGTGACAAAGAGAGTCCCTGTCACAATAAATAATTAAGTTTAAGAAGTGAATAAATGTTATGCAGATATGAATAACAACTCTTTATAAAAAGCTATTGGAGAATATATGCCCCTGTAGCACCTCCAACCACTGATGCATCATGACTGGTGTCTATGCCATATTTTGGATTCCTGGGGCTCATTTGGAACTACAGTGGCAAACGGCATGATCCAAAATAAATCCTTACCCTCAAATAAGTAAAATAAATCCACCCCATCCAAAACAAATGCTTATCCACAGTCCCTTCTTTTCGTTCAGCTCTCTAAACATTTCCTTCACTGCACTTATAACGATTTGATTTTTCTGACATGTTCTTGTTTGTTTTTATTGGTGGGCCATGCTGCCCCCAAACCATAAAGAGCATGCGGGCAGGGTCACATATGTCTTTCCACCTGCTTTGCATAAGGCCCGGTATATAGCAGACCCTCAAACGACACTGATGAATGAACAGATGAGTAGGTGGTAAATTTCCAGTGGATTTCACTCATTCACTCTCTCCCTGTCCCCTATGAGTTACAAAACACTGTAAGGAAGGAACACAGAAAACCCCATCTGAACACTCCCACATTCTGCAGCTTGAAGACATGAGCCCCGTCTTACATTCACATGCGGCTTTCTGAGCTTCAAAGCACTTTCTCATCTGTTTATCAAATTTAATCCTCACAACTCGGGGAAGGAGGCAGGCTTATTAGCATCATCTGATGAAGCGCCAAAAAGACACAGAGATGAAAGTCACGGTCCGTCCCTGACAGCATTGGGACCAAGCCAAGGTACTCAGGAATGTTCTACTTTTCACCTCCCCCTTGTCTCTAAATGCTCCCAACTTCCCAGTGTGTGTTACTGGGGAGCAAGGTCACAGGGAACACAGGGCGAGGGGCAGGTGACTCAAAGGAGCCCATCACTCACACTCCCTGCAGAGGGGAAACAGGTTTATCAAATTGCAGAACGCATGAGTCTATTTCTGTGGAGGGCGTCTGCCTTCAGGATGGCCTCGTGCTTTTAAGAATTTGCATATTCTGTGTCTCTACCATCAGCAACATGGGGGGGACTCCATCATGCCTAGGGCAAGGCACAGGCAGTCAGAGGCAAATAAGTGCAGTGAATAAGCCACATGGGGATAGGGTGACCACAGATATCTATTTTTATGTCTTCATAGTGAACACAAAAGGGCTTCCAAATGGGCTGCAAACTCAACAGCCAAGAGGAGCCAGCCAGGTGGCACAGGTGACAGGAGATATCTTGGGGGGACTCTTGGGGACCCACTGGGTCTGCAGTGTCACCATTCCTCAGCTTGGCTGTTTAACAGTTTAACACCAAGCAAGCACAAGTGGACCCTGCATTGCTAGATCTTATGACTTTTAAAAGAATTCCAAAAATCTACACTGTCTCATGGCATATCCTAATCCTTTTTTTTTTTTTTTTTTTTGAGACACAGTCACATTCTGTAGCCCAGGCTGGAGCACAACGGCGCAATCTCGGCTTGCTGCAACCTCTGCCTCCCAGGTTCAAGCAATTCTCTGCCTCAGCCTCTCAGGTAGCTGGGATTACAGGCACCTGCCACCACGCCCAGCTAATTTTTTTTTGTATTTTTTTTTTTTTTTTTTTTTTTTTTTTAGAGACGGGTTTTCACCATCTTGACCAGGCTGGTCTTGAATTCCTGACATCGTGATCCATCCGCCTCAGCCTCCCAAAGTGCTGAGAGGCATGAGCCACTGTGCCAGGCCAGCATATCCTAGTCTTTAAATTCCAGTGCCTATTTATTCTAACACACCATGTGGGCAAAATCAAACCCACCCATGGGCCACAGATTTGAAAGTCTCCCTGGCTCTAGCAAACATCTCCTATGATATGGCTACATCAGAGGGCAGAGCGGAGCACTGACCATGACCCAGAGAGCGGCTGCCTCATCACCAAGCCCTGCCAGGTAAGTGCCTACATGGCCTTTGTGCTTCAGACAAGGAGACTTCAGACAAGGAGCCCCAGAAAGGCAAAGTGCCACATCACAGATGATGTCAGAGCCCCGTCTTCTTCCTCAACGTCACACGACCTGCCTCTAAAGGCCCCACAGCATCTGGCCATCTGCTCCTCTTGATCACTATTAGGGTTGTTTCTTCAGCTGCAAAAGAAGAGCTTGAACCCCATGAGTGGAGCGCCCAGGCCTCATGGACAGTTCTGGGATGGCAGAGACCTCGGGGCTTCCAGGGCCCTGAATCATACTTCTTACTCCTCACCCTGACCTTCCCAGAGGATACTTCCCTTGTGTGTTCAAGAGGTCACCATAGGAGAGGGTACAGGCAATGAACCAGGCTGGCAGGTGACAGCGTTCTCTCTAGAGATCGGCCGCTTACCAGCACGGGCTCTAACTCCTGCCTGTTTGACTGGTCCTCCTGGAGGGAAGGAGGCACATTTGTCCTGTTCACCAAGGCAGTTCCAGTGCTAGACACAGGAACTGGTACCTTCTAACTGCAGGGGTGGAGGATGGGTGGATGGGTAGATGGGTGGATAGGTGGGTGAATGAATAGATGCGTAAATGGATGGTTAGATGGATGGATGAATGGATCAATGAATGGATGAATGGACCTATGGATGGATGGATAGATGGATGGTCAGACAGATAAATACGTGAATGGACTGATGGATGGCTGGATGGATGGCTAACTGGATAGATGGATAGAATGGATGGATGGATGGATGGACAGACATGTATGGATGGATGGACAAATGCATGCAGAAGTGGATGGAGGGAAGGAGAGAATGAGGGTCTAGAGTCAACGAACTTACTGAACTGGGTAGACACTAAGAACACAGCCTTCAGAGACACCACTCAGCTTGAATTCCTAGTTTGGACATTTCTCACCTGCTTAACTTTCATCCAACTTATTGCCTTAGTTTTTATTATTTCAGCCAGTAAAACAGAGATGAAAATAGTAGCTCATAAATTGCCAGATGTTATAAGGATTCAATAAACCATGTCTTTTTAGTCCTTCCACAGTGTCTGGTGCATTCAATAAAGAAGTTCTCCTCCTCCAACTCATCATCACCACAGTTGCAATATGTATCCCTGTTGAGTAGGGAACCTCTGCATAAACCTCTCCGTCCTACACATTCATCTTAAACTGAGACCATGCACCTTGGGGCCAAAAATTATGGCAAAGGGTGACCTGGGAGGAGAAACAAACACCTGTTACCACATTACCTCATTAGCATCCACTGACACATTAGCCTGCAATAGATGTCCAGATAAGCAGTTAGTCACCTAGCTGGGACAAACCAGGCCTGGGAGAGGACCAATACATTCACTGCCCCTAGATAGCCCTGAAAGATGAGACAACCCCATCCACACACTCAAAGCTCAAGAACAAGTCCCACCCCTTCCTCATCTGGCAGGGTGCTGGGCTGGCAATCACTAACACTAATAAAGCCAGTGTCTAGGTTCAAGCCTAAGGCGACACCCTGCCCCACACCCATCTTCTTTATGATGCCTCTGGCTTCCAATAAGGGAGGGGCAATCTAACCCAGAGAGCACATAGACACCACCTGATGAGTATCTGTGGGCAAACGGGTAGTTTCTGTTGCAGGCGGAAGGAAGTGTCCACAAGATGATCTGGACCACATGTTCGTTGAGATAGCTCTCTCTCTCCAGTGTCCTGCAGACCCAGGCTCTCAGGTACAAGTGGTGGGGTCCTCAGAGGGCCAACCACAGAGAGGGTCGGAAGGAACGAAGCAGCAGGAAGTCTGTTGTGGTTGAAAGAAAGGCCATTTTCTCTCACCAAAGAACCCTATGCAAAATATCCTCGTGCCCCCTCCTCCTCTTCTCCTTTGGTTAGAGAGAGCTGAATTCAAGACTTCCTTCTCTGGCCAATTTCAAGTTTATTTCTTGACGGTTGAAAATAAAATATTACACGGCTTGCAGGATTAAACGAGTTCATGCACATAAAGGGTTTAAAACAGTGCCTGGCAAACAGAATAGAGAACCCAGAAATAAATCCACACTTTTACATCAACTCATTTTTGACAAAGGCATCAAAAACAGACCCTGGGGAAAGGCAAGTCTATTCAACAGATGGTGCTGGGAAAACTGGATAACCATAACCTATAGATAACCTTCAGAATGAAACTATACCCCCGTCTCTCACCAAATACAAAAACCAAATCAAAACAGATTAAAGACTTAAATCTAGGACCTGAGACTATGAGACAGCTAGAGAAAAACATCGGGGAAACACTTCAGGACCTTGGTTTGGGCAAGGACTTTTTTGGGTAAGACCTCAAAACCCACAGACAAGAAAAGCAAGAATAGACAAATGGGATTACATCAAGCTACAAAGCTTCTGCACAGCAAAGTAAACAATCAACAAATTAAACAATCTACAGAATGGAAGAAATATTTGCAAATTACCCATCTGACAAGGGATTAATAACCAAAATATATAAAGAACTCAAACAACTCAGCAAAATACAAGTAATCCAATTTTTTAAATGGGCAGAAGAGCTGAATAGCTATTTCTCAAAAGAAGACATAAAAAATGGCCAAGAGATATATAAAAATGCACAGCATCTCTCATCACCAGGGAACTGTGACTCAAAAGCACAATGAGATATCATCTCACCCCGGTTGAAATGGCTTTTATCAAAAAGACAAAAAATAACAGATGCTGGTGAGGACGTGAGAAAAGGGAACCCTCGTACATCATTCGTGGGAATGTAAATTAGTACAGACACTATGGGGAAGAGTATAAAGGTTCTTCACAGTCTAAAAATAGAACTACCAGATGATCTGGCAACCCAACTACTTTGTCTACACAGGAAAGGAATTAATTATCCAAAGGAAAGGAAATCAGTACGTCGAAGAGCTATCTGCACTCCGTGTTTACCGCAACGTTCTTCGCAATAGCCAAGATGTAGAATCAGTAAGTGCCCACGAATGCAAGAATGGATAAAGAAAATGTGGTACAGACACGCAATGGAATATTAGTCAGCCATTAAAAAGTGGAATCCTGTCATTTGCAGCAACATGAATAAACCAGAGGCCATTGTATTAACTGAAATGAGCCAGGCACTTAGAGACAAATATCACACATTCTCACTCCTATGTGGGAGCTAAATACGCAGATGCCAAGAAGATGGAGAGCTGACAGGTGATTGCGGGAGTGAAAGGAGCGGGGAGGAAGAGGTTGGTTAGCAGGTATAAAAATCCAGTTAGATAGAAGGAACAAGCTCTACTGTTTGGTAGCCCAGTAAGGTGATTACCGTTAACAGTAATCTATTGTATATTTCAAAAGAGGTAGAAGACCCGAGCACGGTGGCTCATGCCTGTAATCTGGGCACAGTGGCTCACACCTGTCATCTTGGTGCGGCGGCTCACGCCTGTGATCCCAGCACTTTGGGAGGCCAAGGTGGGTGGATCACCTGAGGTCAGGAGCTCAAGACCAGCCTTGGCAACATGGCAAAACCCTTCTCTACGAAAAATACAAAGAAAATTAGCCAGGTGTGGTGGCAGGTGCCTGTAATCCCAGCTACTCAAGAGGCTGAGGCAGAAGGGTTGCTTGAACCTGCGAGGCAGAGGTTGCAGCGAGCTGAGATCGTGCCACTGTACTCCAGCCTGGGCAACAGGAGAAAAACTCTATCTTAAAAAAAAAAAATAGCTAGAAGAGAAGAATTTCAGTGTCTCTGGCAAAAAGTAAAGATAAATGTTGGAGGTAATGTATAACCCAATTACTTTGAGTTCATCATTACACATTACACGAACATATCAAAATATCACATCGACCCCCAAAATATTTAAAACTATTATGCATCCATTTTTAAAACCACCTAACACATCATAACTGCTATGCAGACATTATCATTATTACTACCCTTGTATTTGCATCATGAGTTAGGTGTCTGATTCAATGTAAATTGCATGTCTGCTTCTTTTCTAGGGTCGGTACCTTCTTAGGAATCTGCAATAAGAAGTGAGAAAAGTAGAATAAAGATTTTGGCCGGACGCGGTGGCTCACGCTGGGTAACAAGAGCGAAACCCCGTCTCAAAAAAAAAAAAAAAAAGATTTTGGGGGCCAGGTGCAGTGGCTCAGGCCTGTAATCCCAGCACTTTGGGAGGTCAAGGCAGGTGAATCACTTGAGGTCAGCAGTTCCAGAGCAGCCTGGGCAACATGGTCAAACTCTATCTCTACTAAAATGCAGAAATTAGCCAGGTGTAGTGGCACACGCCTGTAGACCCAGCTACTCCAGAGGCTGAGGCACAAGAATCGCTTGAACCCGGGAGCGGAGGTTGCAGTGAGCAGAGACTGCACCACTGCACTCCAGTCTGGATAACAGAGTGAGACTCTGTCTCAAAAAAAAAGATTTTTGGGAATGACATAGTTGCACGTGGGGCTTATCAATAAACCATGCAGAAGAAAAGCAGCTCAGACAGGTGCCATCACTTGGAAAGGGGCAGGCCTGGGTTTGCATCTCAGTTCTGCTACTCCCCAGCTCTGCGAACTTCATGAGCACGCAGCTTCACTTCCTTGAACCTCAGTCTCCTCCTGGGAACAGCAACAGTTCTATCCCACAGAGTTGGGAGAATTCAACAAGGCAGTAAGGTAATATTTACAAGTCCCTCCATTATTCCTGCCACATAATAAGCAATCATAAGACCAGCGATTTCTAGCTGGGTGTCCACAGTTTTAGCTTTATATCAGTTGTATAACACCATCTTCCTTCCTGGAAAGCTTTTGCAGGTTTTTTTTTGGGGGGGGCGGGTGGCATGAGCATTTAATGACCTAAGGTACGCAAAATGCCCAAATGATGCCTGGCATACAGCAGGCACTCAATAAATGTCAGTATTCCTTTTTCTACCATAGCCCCTCCTGATCACACAGGAAGAGCTATATTCATTCTACTGCCTTGGGTTTACTCACACTCCGCACTGTGTGGGAAAATGAATAACTGGAAGAAATTGCTTATTTTCAAACATACCAAGAATTTCCTTGCGAGAACAACAGCTCACTTTTCAGCACTGATTAGGAACCAGGCCCACATCGGTTCATATGTATTGCTACACTCTGTCCTCATACAGTCCTATGAGGTAGCTCAGGCTTACAGGGGAGCAAAATGACAGTGACTTGCCCAAAGCCAGGGACACAAGAAAGGGCAGAGCCGGGAGGGGAACCCAGGGATGTCAGACCTGAGGATACCGGACAGGGGCCTCTTTCATTTGTGCTGGGGCCTGGCATAGACTTCTTGGGACTTTTTCTCCTGTTACCACACCCTTTCCTTAGAATGTAGGTTTCGTTAAGATGGAGTTTGGTTTTCACTTATTTTTTATTTTCCCCAAGGCATTTTCTCGTTGTTTCTGGTAGATGGGGATCTGGGTCGGTAGAAATGGGGAAATGCAAAGGAAAGGGAAAGAGAGATATCATAAGTGACAACTCTTAGGGCAGCCCTGGCCAAAAGATAGAGACCCTCAACCTCACCTGTGCAGTTCAAAGAGCGTGTGTGTTAGTTCTTCTGTTCTGAAACACTAATATAGATAGACTTGTGACCTTATCCTGAATCTGCATCCAAAGCATCATCCCAGCAGCCCCAGCAGGGTTTTGAAACAAACTGGAGAGGGGGACAGACTCTTATTTCAAAGACAATCCTAAGGATATGTTTGCTTTCTTTCTGGGGATACACACGCATACACAATGACGCAATGATGTCAAATCTCTGCCACCAAATTTACTCTTTTTATAAAACCATGAATCAAAATTGAACAGTCACCAGTAAATAAGAACTGATGCCACGGCTGGCTTCCTAGCTGAAAAATAGCAAGCATTTGACCACCTAACCTTCTGCAAGATTTTTCAAAAATGAATTGATAAATTAAAGAGAATGTCTAAAGTGTGAGAAAACTGGAAGTGAATAGATATATTAGAATTTATATTTCAAACATATCTATACCTATGCATCTAATTTCTACTTTTATTTATCTATTTTAACATTTTCCAATATATGATTTAAACAGATGGCAGTATCTGCAGTTAGATAAATATTGTTCAATTATGCATACTTCTGTATACAAAGTGTAATGCATCACTCAAACAAAATAAAACTCCATTGAAAGTGTGAAAAAAAAATGAACCATCAATAAAATACCCTGTCTTCTGTGGTCTCAAACCATTTGGGTAGAAAGAAACGCTATGCCTCTGAGGCTGTTTGTTAGAAGCAGAGGTGATGTAAAGCCAGTGAACCAATCTTTCAAAGTCACCGCTGATGTCTAAAAAAGTCCCAAGTTATCTGAGTAATGTGAAGTATGAGGAATTTCTGCCGAAAATCAACATTACAAAGGGGTGGGATAATACAGAAACCCCATTCTACTTTGTGTATTTCTGTGGGGCGGGAGTTGGGGGGTGGGAAGGGTAACAAAAAATTAGATTTCTTAAATGAAACTGACTAACAGTTTAGCTAAGAAAACAAGCAATAACTGTGGGGACTTCAAGAAGAGAGTCACCGGGGAAAGAAAATAAACATTCATTACATGAACACACACAGCTCTCTTTCATTTGCTCCAAAATCTATTCAGAACCTGTAGGCTGATCCTTGCGACAGCTTTCCTAATATTTTTCCACCCTTTATAAGGGAGCCTGTCTGTTTCTTGAATTCTGAGATGACAGTAAAATCCACAGCTTACTGGAGACCCAGTGAAGGAATCAGTGTCACGGCCACAGAACAGCTGCAAACCACCCAGTAATTCTAATATTTAAGAGCTTTGAAAGAGGCTGAGAGGAAAAGACGAGCTTGCAAATCTTTTTTGGACATGCCCTCTGACTCTGACTACTTGAGAAATGGGGTGTTTCCTCTTGGCTTCTTAAGTGCACCAAAAATACAATCAGTGCCTTCCACCAAAGCGCAGCTCCCCAAACATAAAAAGGACAAATGCTCTGAGACCGTGGGCATCAGGAGGCAGGAAGATCTGCCTTAGAAAATGCTCTATACACAACGCCTGCCTGACACACTCTGCAAAACACCCACCAGCAACCCAGGACACAGGTTCCCTCTACATGCAAGAGTGAAGACTGTCCACCCCACCCCATCCCCGCCTGCAACAGAGCACTGAGCTAAAGCATCTTCTCCTACGCACGTGTCCAACCAGCTCTCTACAAGCGCCATCTGGAAAATCACGGGGATTTGTGTCTTTAAATGTCCCACTCCCGAATTTCTCTCCAAAGCATCATCCCGGCAGCCCCGGCAGGGTTTGGAAACAAAGTACACATTGCAAGAGCCTCTATTGCTTGCAAAAAGGTCTGGTCCTCTCCTTGCCTGCAACCCAAGCTCCAAGACTTTGGGAACAGCCTGCCCCCTTCTGGTCTCCTGGAGCTCCATGGAAGGGCAGGAACTGGGTGGGCACAGCCAGAGTAGGCAGACCCCGGGCTCCAGCCAGCTTGTCTGTACTGTGATTTCAGGATTTAGCAGGCCATGGAGTAGGTGTCAGCGGAGAGGAAAGAAAGGAGAGAGACAAGCAAATAAAATAAAATAAAATAAAATACAAATCCCCGAGCGACAATAATCAACAGCATGATAGACAGCTACCAGGAAGAGAACCAAGAGAAAAAAACCAAGCACATAAATGTCTATCTTGGAAGGTAAAGAAATTGAGACATAGGACATGTAGGTTTGGGGAGAGTAATTGAACTTGCAGTTGGAAGCAGAGATGCAGAAAAGCAAGCAACTCCGCTGCCGGAACTGAAATTCCAAAAGGAAGTGAGAAGAAAAATGGTGTGTTCCCACCTACCTCCATCCACAACTGCAAATCTCTCAGAGGCTAAGCTGGGTGAGAGGATGAAACACTGAGCTGGGCACACAGAGGCGCTGGGGATGGATGCTCACAATACCAGGGACCTATGAAGAAATCGGCCGGCCCTGCCTCCTTCCTTCTCTCCATTTATTTCAACAGGTGCCATGTGCAGCCTAAAGGTACCTCCTGAACCCACTCTGAACCCCAGACGCAAAGGATGCGGTAAGCCCCGTGCGTCCCCCACCGTGTCTACCCTACACACTCCTACACTGGACCAGCAGGGCACACCCCACAACCCTTCCGTCCCACCTTCTGGGCTCTGCATGCAGAAAGAACTTCTAATTGCATTTCTGCCGGAACCCATCACTATCAACTCCGGGAGTTCAAAGGCAGTGTCTCAGGGGACCCCTCCCTGTAAAGCAGAGATCGCTGGACAGGAGGAATGTTCTGGTTCTCCATCAGGAAGCTCACGCCACTCTCCTCCCCGCAAATAAGGGAAAGACTTCTCCCTACTAACCACACAGCAACATGAAATGCCATCACATCACGTCTTGGGGCTGGCTCAGCTCGCAGGCACGAAGAGCTGCACTCCGGCAGAGAGGGTCACACGGACTCCCAAGAAGTTTAGCGGCTCAGAAAGCATCACGCTGTGTACGAAGGCAGTCTACAGTGAGGACTCCCAAAGTGAAAAATGATAGAGATATGCATTTGGTCCTCAGGATCCCGAAATCACCCCTCTGGGGTCTAATATCCTTTAGCGGCTAGGCAAATCCTAGCAGGCAAGTGGTGTGATGAAGAAACAGACACAACACACACCGGTTATGCCCTAAGGCAGAACTCACACCCACGGGGAGCTGAGACTTTGGCTCTGAGCTGGGGACTCCGGCCTCCTACCCAACGTGTTCCTAGCTCAGCAGGCTGGGCAAGGCAGCCCAGAGAAGGTGGTGGGAAAGGTACCCCTGGAGAAGTTGGGGACAGGGTAGGCAGACAAGTCAGTCCCCCACCCAGCCACCCAGATGGCCCCAGACCTGCGGAAGAAACAGTTTCAGAGCCCTGACTGTTCACACCCACGGAGGGCAAAGAAATCCCACAGGACTAGAAGCCTGACGGTGCGGTTGGAAACACAGCTGGTGACCCGAACTGGCCGCAACAAGACAGAGAGACAACCAGCTAGGAGAAGGAGCCATCGCCTGAAACTGGAGATGGGGAGGAGATAAAGTCAGAGAGGGCACTGGAGACGGCAAGGTTAGAGACAGAGAAGGTGAAGACGGGAGGCTCAGACATTCAGAGAGGAGAAACAGGAGACCCAAAGTCAGACCAGGTACCCCGGACTGAATATTGATTCAGGGGCACGGACAAGGACTCCGGACGCCCAGCCCATCCCTCACCGCAGGCCAGGACGAACAGAGGGCTCATCTGTCTGCACCCAGCTCGACCAAGAGCAAAGAGATGCTGCTGCGACAAACACCCGGGAGCAGCGGCTGAGGATCCGGCACGATCCACTCACTCAGGCAGGGAACGAGCGAGGCACGGAGACCCACACGCTTGGAGCAAGTCAGCTGGGGTCCCCAGCAAAAGCGACGGGGGACAGGAGCCCAGCAGGACTCCGGTAACTCCCAAAGCGCCCCCAATGGAGATAACTTCCCCCAGACCCCAAGGGGTCGGTGCTCAGACTCTGGATGGGGCAGCCCAAGACCCCTGAGCCTCGGCAGGGACCCCACCCGGCTTCCCGGGCAAGGAGGCGATGTGGAGTCGGCAGGCTTGCGGAGTCCCAGCCTGATGACCAGGTTGAAGGGCTAGGGGGGCGTGGGGTCGGACTGCTTTCCTCCTTCCGTCCCTCCCTCCCCGCCGGGCGCGAGCCGAAAGGGCATCTTACCAGAGCCCGGGCGGGCAGTGCCCCCC